>NW_025533486.1:532500-832500 GCF_020615455.1 Coregonus clupeaformis | reverse complement strand
GAATGGGGTTGTTCAATGACAGACATGTATTTGTTTAAAATCTATAATTTGATGCTTTCATTTCAGAGAGACAAATGATCAAATATATGTCTGCCTCACTCTCAGAGAAATAAGTAGTACTGCTAGGTTTTACACAGTCAAATGTAAAAAATAACTACATTTTTAATAAAGAACTTGTACAAATATTATATTTGTAAAATCTATACTTAAAAAATGTTTTCAAAAAATACAGTAAAATGATATTTGTGTTTAAAACCTTACATTTTACATTTTAGTCATTTAGCAGATGGTCTCATCCAGGATCCGGTTTCCCAAAAGCATCTTAAGGCTAAGTTCATCGTTAGAACCTTTGTAGGAGCATCGTTAAATCTCTGAGCAGTTCCCCAAAACCATCGTTATTAACGTTACACTTGAAAACGCTTGGAATCTAACGCCTGCCTCAGACCATTCGTACAAAAAAAAAAATCCTTATGTCGACCTCAGATTGATTGTCTTGTGCTAAATTAATCTCCCCTTTCATGTAAACAAGTCATGACCGTCATGCTTTTAGGAAAAGAGAATCATTTTCTGTAAATGTATTAAACTGCAAATTTGACCAATTCCAGTCCCCTTGCTAAGGGTTCCCAGGGTCCTCCTGGGGAAACTTCTTGAGAAGCTCAGTTCTAAGAAGCTCAGTTCTGGTGACAAGACAAAGGCCGTTCTACTCCAGAATGAATGAAAATACAATGATGCTGACACCATCTAAAATATCATTTCCACCTCCATGAATGAGCCCAATAAGATATTGGTAAAGATCATGTTAAATTATTTTAACATATTGAACCATATAGCCTGTATGCATGGTCTATTATCAGATGTTAAATGATTTTAACATATTGGACCATATAGCCTGTATGCATGGTCTAATATCAGATGTTAAATGATTTTAACATATTGAACCATATATCCTATATACATGGTCTAATATCAGATGTTAAATGATTTTAACATATTGAACCATATATCCTATATTCATTGTCTATTATCAGATGGTAAATTATTTTAACATATTGAACCATATAGCCTGTATGCATGGTCTATTATCAGATGTTAAATGATTTAAACATATTGAACCATATATCCTATATTCATGGTCTATTATCAGATGGTAAATGATTTTAACATATTGGACCATATAGCCTGTATGCATGGTCTATTATCAGATGGTAAATGATTTTAACATATTGAACCATATATCCTGTATGCATGGTCTATTATCAGATGGTAAATGATTTTAACATATTGAACCATATATCCTATATGCATGGTCTATTATCAGATGTTAAATGATTTTAACATATTGAACCATATATCCTGTATGCATGGTCTATTATCAGATGTTAAATGATTTTAACATATTGAACCATATAGCCTGTATTCATGGTCTATTATCAGATGGTAAATTATTTTAACATATTGAACCATATATCCTGTATGCATGGTCTATTATCAGATGTTAAATGATTTTAACATATTGAACCATATATCCTGTATGCATGGTCTATTATCAGATGTTAAATGATTTTAACATATTGAACCATATAGCCTGTATGCATGGTCTATTATCAGATGGTAAATGATTTTAACATATTGAACCATATATCCTATATTCATGGTCTATTATCAGATGGTAAATGATTTTAACATATTGAACCATATATCCTGTATGCATGGTCTATTATCAGATGTTAAATGATTTTAACATATTGAACCATATATCCTATATGCATGGTCTATTATCAGATGGTAAATGATTTTAACATATTGAACCATATAGCCTGTATTCATGGTCTATTATCAGATGGTAAATGATTTTAACATATTGAACCATATATCCTGTATTCATGGTCTATTATCAGATGTTAAATGATTTTAACATATTGAACCATATATCCTGTATTCATGGTCTATTATCAGATGGTAAATGATTTTAACATATTGAACCATATAGCCTATATGCATGGTCTATTATCAGATGGTAAATGATTTTAACATATTGAACCATATATCCTGTATTCATGGTATATTATCAGATGTTCTATTAGCAATAAGCATGATCCCCTGTAGCCCAACGGATGCAGCATAGTGGCTATAAATGAAGCATGGGGTTTGTCCATCTGCATTTACCCCATTGGACACAACTTCCTGATTATTATTATTATTATTATTATTATTATTATTATTATTATTATTATTATTCACTCAGAATTGTTGTTGGGGGGGTTTCTATTACAAAGTGTTTAATTGCCCTTTAAAGATGTCGTTGCCCCTTTAAGAGCTCTGTTGCAAATGTTCCTAAACCATGCTTGATACTCCGGTTTTAAGATGCCGTTGCCCCTTTAAGAGCTCTGTTGTGAATGTTCCTAAACCATGCTTGATACTCCGGTTTTAAGAAGCCGTTGCCCCTTTAAGAGCTCTGTTGTGAATGATCCTAAACCATGCTTGATACTCCGGTTGTAACTGCATTTTTAAAACAATGCATTAGCACAATTGTAGGAGCATAGAAATAAACGTGTTATCAATGGAAAGATTGGATCCCCCTCTTTTTTTAACAAAGGTCAAAACTGCTTTCAAAAGTGTTTTCCCCGTGATTGCATTAAGAGTTGTTGTCCGTTGACTGCTTGAATAAACGGCCCTACAAAGGCAAAGAGCATCAACTAGAAAACAGTCCAACTGAAGACAAAAAAGGCTTTAAAGTTGTTTTTGCTGTCCAGCCAAATATGTCGTAGGTAGATAAGTGTAAATGCACTGATGTATCACCTTATTATGACAACTGATCTGACCTATGACCCCTAAAATGCTGATACTGCACTCTGCCTTTGTATGACCTTAAACAGCTATATGGGTAATGCAGAAGCAAAGCGCAGTATGTAGAAATCTAAATGTGTTTATCCAGCTTTCTTGTTGTTTTTAATGGTGTTGTGTAGTTGTGTTTTCATGTTTTGAATGTTGTATTGTAGCAACCCTCAAGCTGTTTTTATCCATAAGGTAAGAACTATTTCATCACGGAGAATGTTTATACTTATGTGACTTTGTATTAATATCAATGCTGTCCTTTTCTTTATGTTAGTGGCGTTTCAATATTTAGTTTGCTATCTTTCTTACCATTATCTGAGGTATTTTGCATTTCAATGCGAGTTAAACCATAATGTTTCAGCGGGATTGTGCCAGTGTTTTATTCTGGTGATAACTGGATCACTGGCTGTCTCATGGAGTGTGTGAGGGTGAGTGTCATGGTCGGGATGGCTCTGAACTCAGAGCCTGATAGAATACCAAGGAAAACCGTAGTAACTGCAGTAGAACATGGTGGAACAAAGCCAGATGGCAGTAACCTCACTTACTGCTGTTTCCTTGGTATTTACTGGGATTTTGTAGTTACATCAAATTTGACCATCCATTTTCTCTGAAACTGAAGATAATCGAACCAGGACACTTTGACACAAGATATAACAGATACTATGAAGCCTGATTTAGGTCTGAACTCATTTTTGACCAAATGTATAGCAGCAGTTTGCAATTGTACGGCAGAATAGCTGTGTACATAATCCTAATACCTCTTCATGGACTACATTTGAACACTTGAACAGTGTCTTCTGTTAGGGTGTGAACTGGTATGGTATGGTAAGATTACCTAGTGGGGCTAGTAACTGAAAGGTTGCTGGTTCGAATACCTGAGCCGTCAAGGTAAAAATCTGTCTGTGCCCTTAAGCAAGGCACTTACACCTGATTTGCTCCAGGGAGCGCCGTACTACTATGACCCTGTAAAACAAAACATTTCACTGCATCTATCCGGTGTCTGTGACAATACATAAAAAAATAAAACATATTACAACAGTTAATTTAACAATGCTGGTTATAAATCTTGTTGACATTCATCCAAGAACACCTTGACTTGCATTACACTCTCACTCCAGAAAAATATTCTCATGAAATCATATGACCTATAATTAGAGAAAAGGATTCCTGTAAACGTGGCCTGCTACAAGCAGGAAACAAGTTATGGATGCGTGATCTGTCTTGGCATCTTTTTGGGGTAACCACATTGGAACATTCCAACATTCATCTTTAAGGACATGAACTGGCAGAACAGGTTTCAGCAAAGTATGGAGTCATTGTTTTCAGGAAGGTGTCTCCATGGCGATAGGAGGGACAGGAGGCAGACTAAGGGCAAGGGAAGCCACCTGAACTACTGCCCTACAAAGGCAAAGAGCAGTCTACGCAAACAGTGGATCTGAGAAAAATGGCTTTAAAGTTGGGTTTTTTGTCCAATCATATCAACCATGACCACTGATCTGACCTATGACCCCTTAAATGATGATACTGCACTCTGCCTTTGTATGACCTTAAACAGCTGTATGGATCATGCAAATGCAAAGTGCAGTATCTAAAGAATCTAAATGTGTTTATCCAGCTTTCTTGTTGTTTTTCTGTTTGATGGAAACAGTTTGAGTGTTGTAACTATATTCCAACTGTATTTAATGGTGTTATGTAGTCGTGTTTCCATGTTTTCAATGTTGTATTGGAGTAGGCCTAACCCTCACCAATATTTCTGGTGATGGAGAGAGACACCAGACAAGATGAGAGACATCAATAGACGACACAGAGAAAGTGATGGAGAAAGACACCTGACAAGACACAGAGACAGCAACAGAAGAATATGATATGATGGAGAGAGACACCAGACAAGACACAGAGACAGCAACAGAAGAATAGGATACGATGGAGAGAGACACCAGACAAGATGAGAGACATCAATAGGACGACACAGAGAAAGTGATGGAGAAAGACACCTGACAAGACACAGAGACAGCAACAGAAGAATATGATATGATGGAGAGAGACACCAGACAAGACACAGAGACAGCAACAGAAGAATAGGATACGATGGAGAGAGACACCAGACAAGATGAGAGACATCAATAGACGACACAGAGAAAGTGATGGAGAGAGACAGAGGAGGGGAGAACACACAGTAGACTATCACTTAAAGCTGATATAGGGATTCTAATTAATGCACTGTGTGTGAGAGAGAGAGAGAGAGAGAGAGAGAGAGAGAGAGAGAGAGAGAGAGAGAGAGAGAGAGAGAGAGAGAGAGAGAGAGAGAGAGAGAGAGAGAGAGAGAGAGAGAGAGAGAGAGAGAGAGAGAGAGAGAGAGGGTGTTTAGGTACTGTGGGATTATATAATCAGTTTAGCTCATTGGACAGGTCAGAGTCTATGTTTGAAGTTCTTGAGTGGTTTTTGGCAATACACTGTAGATGTATTCATGGATTTACCTGTTGAAATTCCTTCCCGGACCCTCCTACTGGCTATTGGCTAAGCCACCGATGTCCTCACATCCTAGGGGAGAGAGGAGCTGTTACCCCTGGGGAGAGAGGAGCTGCTACCCCTGGGGAGAGAGGAGCTGCTACCCCTGGGGGAGAGAGGAACTGCTACCCCTGGGGAGAGAGGAGCTGTTACCCCTGGGGGAAGAGGAGCTGATACCCCCTGGGGAGAGAGGAGCTGTTACCCCTGGGGAGAGAGGAGCTGTTACCCCTGGGGAGAGAGGGAGCTGTTACCCCTGGGGAGAGAGGAGCTGTTACCCCTGGGGAGAGAGGAGCTGTTACCCCTGGGGAGAGAGGAGCTGCTACCCCTGGGGAGAGAGGAGCTGTTACCCCTGGGGAGAGAGGAGCTGCTACCCCTGGGGAGAGAGGAGCTGTTATCCCTGGGGAGAGAGGAGCTGCTACCCCTGGGGAGAGAGGAGCTGCTACCCCTGGGGAGAGAGGAGCTGTTATCCCTGGGGAGAGAGGAGCTGTTACCCCTGGGGAGAGAGGAGCTGCAACGAAGAGAGACTCCGACCCTGCTCAGGAAGAGCTTATCGATTGGTGATTGTTGGGGCACGTTTGGCAGGAGCTTCAGTGATGAAGACTGCTGAACTTGCTGATGTTTCACAATATGCCATGGCCGTCTCAGTCACCAGGTCTCAACCCAATTGAAGACAACCATCAACAAAACACTAAATTATGGAATATCTTGTGGAAGAATGATGTCATATCCCTCAAATAGTGTTCAATAAATTTTTTTTTTTTTACCTTGACAATAAACATTTTAATGAACCACAAACATTTGATGTTTAGGGATGGCACACATAGGGAGACAGTTTGCGTTCCTTCTCACATATGCACCTAGGAAGATGTAGTGTTTCTCAACCTGTCATTTTACATAATGTTGCAAGACACATACCATGAAATTAATCCATAGACTTTTGTCCATATTTACAGAAGGCTGTCATTTCACAAATTGTTCCTATATTGAAAGGACATAGACACTTATAGAATGTATGCCAAGGCACATTGTAAGAGCTATAAAGAGACAGGGAGTGGGAGAGAGAACAGGTAGAACCTGATATGGAAATGAGCAGAACAAACTAAAGGAACTTTCCACGACCGAATGATCATTCCAGACTCTACTTCTATTGAGAGACATATAAAAGGTAAGACGACGATTGTTATGTGTATTAATATAGTTGATGATATTGTTATGTGTATTCATATAGTTGATGATATTGTTATGTGTAATAATATAGTTGATGATATTGTTATGTGTATTCATATAGTTGATGATATTGTTATGTGTATTAATATAGTTGATGATATTGTTATGTGTATTAATATAGTTGATGATATAGTTATGTGTATTCATATAGTTTATGATATTGTTATGTGTATTAATATAGTTGATGATATTGTTATGTGTATTCATATAGTTGATGATATTGTTATGTGTATTCATATAGTTGATGATATTGTTATGTGTATTAATATAGTTGATGATATGTTTTGTGGACAGTGTTATAATAGGCCTACTCTCCTTAAAATGTTTTGGATATAAATTAGATGCGTGGGGTGAATTCGTTTCTGTTTCCATCTGTGTGTCCCCCCCAGGGTGGTCGCTCCTACACTATCTAGAATCTAAAAGGGTTCTTTGGCTGTCCCCATAGGGGAGAACCCTTTGTAGAACCCTTTTGGTCCTAGGTAGAACCCCTTTTTGGGTTCCATGAAGAATCATTTCCACAGAGGGTTCTACTGGAAGCCAGAAGGGTTTTACCTGGAACCCAACGTTCCCCTGTGGGGACAGCCAGAGGACCCTTTTGGAACTCTTTTTTCTAAGAGTGTACTGTATCATAGGTCTATAGACTTGTCTTCTCAAAACAGGCTTAAAACACAACAAGCAACAACATTTTCTCTTTCTAATCTACTGTTAACGCTTTTCACTCAGAAAGGCATGTTGTTTGAAAGAGAGACAAATAAATACTGTGGAAAGACTAACAACAACTTACACTTCCTCAAAACAGGTTGTGTGTATTCATTAGTGCCCACCATAGCAAAACGTTTGGCAACAGAAACCGTTTAGGTCACGTTGTACAGCGTTTGGAGTAAACTGTTTATGCAACATTTTAAAACTGTTGGCTGCGGAGTAAACTAATGAATACAACACAGGTAGTAGCCTACAACTCGGCTGTTGATGCCTGCCTCATGCTGTAACCTGAACTTAGCCTGAGGGGTGGACTATGATGCTAGCTAGATATACTGGTTTTCTAAAGTTAGCTTCAGTTAGCTTCACATTCCAGCTCAGGGCTCACCCATAAGAATATACAGAGCGCTAGTCATCACGAAGGTGCTCTCTCAGCAGAACAGTAGATATCTCAATGACTTGACATGTTCTGGTTGTGAATTCAGGCTACAAGGTGAGAATCCTGCCAGGAATGATTGTAAAGTGTGTAGAGAAATTAAATGTATGGTGTAATTTTAGTACAGTGAATGGAAGTAAAACACTCAGACCTAACAGTCTACTTCTACTGAGACAGGTTTGTGTCAGTCTAATCATACATAATAGTGATAACTGAACATGGGCAAGTCAAATTCAATATATCAATATTCAAGACTCAACCTTTGCAGAATCACCTTTATTCGCCAAGTACATTTGCACATACATATGTAGGATCTTCATTTGAGCCAGTTTGCTACAGCAGGAAAATATTCCTGCAGCAACAGGAAATGTGAATTATTATGTGAATTATAATGAATGGACATTTTTGTAGCGGTTGATACATTTTTATTTAGCGAAACTCAAGTCTGGCATTTCTAAGTGGAAATTACAAACTTCAGAAGCCTTTTAAAACCTCAAATACACTAGACGTTTTACATTTGCTGCGTTGAGGGAAAGTTATTCTGCAGTGGGGGGTGATCAAATTAAGATCCTACATCTGTACACATAATTCTACATGGTGATAGTGACAGAAAACATTTAGAGACAGAATACAGACAGAAGAGTTTACACAAATGTCTGTACAACATTATACACAACTAGGAAGAGTGAGCATAGAGCTATAAGATAATGAACAGTGGATATACAGATATACAGTACAGTGGGAATACAGTTGGTATACAGATATACAGTACAGTGGGAATACAGTTGATATACAGATATACAGTACAGTGGGAATACAGTTGATATACAGATATACAGTACAGTGGGAATACAGTTGGTATACGGTGGATGTCCAAATGTACAGTACCAGTATAAATATATCTAAGAGAGATGAACAGAGTGCTAATGCAGTATAGTTCAGTCATTTAGTGTACAGTTCAGAGATGGCTTGATGTGGTGTGCAGCGTAGAGTGTATAGTCCTTTAGTCTCTATGGACCAGATGGTAGTGTACAGTTCAGAGATGGCTTGATGTGGTGAGCAGCATAGAGTGTATAGTCCTTTAGTCTCTATGGACCAGATGGTAGTGTACAGTTCAGAGATGGCTTGATGTGGTGAGCAGCGTAGAGGGCATAGTCCTTTAGTCTCTATGGACCAGATGGTAGTGTACAGTTCAGAGATGGCTTGATATGGTGTGCAGCATAGAGTGTATAGTCCTTTAGTCTCTATGGACCAGATGGTAGTGTACAGTTCAGAGATGGCTTGATGTGGTGTGCAGCATAGAGTGTATAGTTCTTTAGTCTCTATGGGCCAGATGGTAGTGTACAGTTCAGAGATGGCTTGATGTGGTGTGCAGCATAGAGTGTATAGTCCTTTAGTCTCTATGGGCCAGATGGCCAGTTGGTGAGGGCTACAGCATGGGGAAAGAAACTGTTCAGATGGGTCTATAACATCCAATCACATACGTTTGCAGCAGCTGACAGTTGCAACGTTATTGCTAATAACTCAAACTGCCTTATTTAGATAAAAACATAATCTCTGTACAGATGTAGGATCTTAATGTGATCACCCAGTTGCAGGAGAACTAAAACTTGTAGTGTATTTGAGTGTATTTAAGCTTTAAAAAAGGTTTCTGAAGATGATCAATTCCACTTTTGTATTAAAATAATTGTTCATTAATTATAATCCACATAATAATTCAAATGTCCTGTTGCTGCAGGATTATTTTCCTGCTGTAGCAAACTGGCTAAAATTAAGATCCTACATCTGTAGCAATACACCTCTCTTTGATGTACATGGCTATATCAGGATTGACTTTTGACCGTTTGACATCTTTTATTTACTGTTGTTTAGGCTGGTTGAATGAGTTGCCTATAAAAGCTACTTCATCTGCAAGAGAACAGGCGGCTGCACCAGCGACTGTAAGAAGTTATGTGATTTCCTCATATGAACGTGAAAGTAAGTGTGTAGCCTACGCAGTTACACAATGGCTGTTGAAACTGTGGCACATATTTCTCGGTAACATTAGAAGTCGGATGAATGTGTTGATATGTAGGAAAGACGGGCAGACCCTGGTAAGTCTAGGCTAAACTACAAACTATTATAAGGTCGACGTCAGACATTCAATAGTCAGAGTAGGTTTGAGCTATGATCACATATCATGCTGACAAACTTGATGGTCTCCGTTTGAAATGGTGTGTAAAATACCATGCCTAGGCTACAAGCTCTGTCCTGCTACTGTTACTGTTATAACGTTATGGGAACTGATCTGAACAGGTTTAGGCTGGTCATCTAGGCTATAGCTGAGGTCAGTGGTGACTTTAGCATGTCAATCTTGGTGGGGCAAAACATAAATAAAGGGGGATGCATGCCAGCAAAGCCACTCCACAACACAACACTAAACAATACATTCATTGCACTATAACGGTGACAAACGGTGCCCACAAACTGTTAGGGCCTACATAAAGCAGAGTCCCGACAGCAGAGTCCCGACAGCAGAGTCCCGACAGCAGAGTCCCAACAGCAGAGTCCCAACAGCAGAGTCCCAACAGCAGAGTCCCAACAGCAGAGTCCCATCAGCTGTCCTATCATTTCTCTTCATTATTTCTCTTCATATGACAAAGATTAAAAAGGATTTGCCTGTAGATTGTCGACTTGATTAATGATGATGACTGCTGGCTAAGATTTTGAAAGTATGATGTTGACATGATCAGTCCAATCAAAGCTACTGTAGATAAAATGTGATTTGACGTCATTTTATCTGTGGCCAATGACCTTCTTGGATGGGCACTTCTAATGTAACTCTGTGGCAGCACCCAAGGGGCTTGAATTTTCTAGCTCTACCCTTAGACTTGGCAGTGACGTAGTGTCCCCATGAGTGACAGAACAGTGAGCCAATCACGGCGCAGCGCTCCGTATTTTCCGCTGGCTGCCCCACCACCACAGAAAGCACTGAGCTAGGCTGAAACACCTGCATTTTGGAGCTGCCTTACTCAAGAAAACAAAAAAGAGACCATATTTTTTTGTGGCTTTATTGACTCAATTATATATATATATATATATATATATATTTTAAATGTTTTGCAAACTGATATTTGACACGTATTAATGCCAAAATAACATGCAAAACAGGAAAGGCCACCTGCCCTGAATGACGGGTCGCTGGTTGAGAGAATGCCAAGAGTGTGCAAAGCTGTCATCAAGGCAAAGGGTGGCTATTTGAAGAATCTCAAATATAAAATATATTTTGATTTGTTTAACACTTTTTTGGTTACTAAATGATTCTATATGTGTTATTTCATAGTTTTGATGTCTTCACTATTATTCTACAATGTAGAAAAGAGTAAAAATTAAGACAAACCCTTGAATGTGTTCTAAAACTTTTGACCGGTAGTGTATATATTTTTTACATTGTTAGCAAACTGATATGTGACATGTATTAATGCCACAATAACATGCAAAACAGGAAAGTTCACCTGCCCTGAATGACAGGTCGCCACTTGCTGAGGTATAGACCTTGATCTGTTTTACACAACAACAAAAAAACTGTTTTACATTATAACCTTTAAATAATATAAAATCTCTTAATTGTTGCAAAAAACCTTTCTGTATAGATCACTGATCCCCCCCAGATCAATCAAGCCTGTTTTAGCCCTTCTGTCTACATTCTCAGATACGTTTAGAAAAGAACAGATTCAAAAATAATAAATGGCCGACTTTTAATGAATACAAATAAGTGTAAGACATGGCCTTGTGTTGCTGCACTGTCTATAACTACCTTAACAAACAGTTACTTATTATTATCATTGACAGTTAACATGGAGAAGAGATGTCACAACTACATTTTCATGTGATTGCATTAAATCACCTGACTGTTTCGATATGTCTGTTAGTAAATGTTTTGCAAGAGATAATTAATAAATTATAACAATTCACATTCAAGAATTACTGTGTTAACTACAACCAACATGTTGGATCTCTGTTTAGGGGTCAGTTCTCTAAAATGAGTCTCTCAGGGGAGAGAGAGGAGGGGGGCCCTGCCTCTAAAATGAGTCTCTCTGGGGAACATGACACCAAAGATAAGAGGTGAGATGACAATTTTGTTTAAGAATTATTATTTAATCAGAAATGGTTGCTTATGGGTACCTTCAATATTACTGTTCTCAGGTGTTTAATTAATAGATTTTAGATGTGTATAATTATTATTAGTATTATTGCAAAACGCTATATATCCATTGTTTAGCTGAAATTAGATGAATGCACTTACTGTAAATCTGAATGACAGGTCACTACTGCTCCAAAGCAATTACATGTTGCACAGGAACCACTGACTCACTGCATGTTTCTATTATCAAGACACCTGCTGGTACCTCTTAACTGGTTAGTACAGCTCATGAGGTGTCCTAAATATCTGCCAACTAGGTGGAAAACTTATGAATAAAGAGGCTTCATGCATAGCTTTAATTTATACCCATAAGAGTAGGACTAAAATGGCTTTATTCTCAGCACTTATACGACACATTTTCTACTCTGAGACGCTTTTTGGATATGGGCCCAGATCTCAAAATATTGTAACGACCCAGTATTAAATGAGTCTGTCTGGGGAGAGAGAGGACCAATTTTCTACTCTGAGACGCTTTTTGGATATGGGCACAGATCTCAAAATCTTGTTTTAAAAAACATTTTTGTTTTTGTTTTACATAATTTAAAAAATAATATTACTAATGTACCCGACTTTAAAGACTGCTTTTAGTTTATTGTGTGGCTCTGCTCATGTCCGCGTTCTGGAACTGTCCGCGCGTCGCGTACAGAACTGCCCGGCGTCCACGTACGGTTTGGCGCCAAGCATATTGTCCAGTTAAGCGCAGAGTGGGCTGAGGTGATCTTGGGGAACAACGAAGGAGTTCGTTACAGTGTTGAGACACGGAAGTTTATTGTTCAATTTGCTTTTTTTGCGTAATGGTCAGTGACAGTATGAGTGTAGCCAGATCCTTTTCACTCGCTATTCTTGTTTAATTGTGTGGTTCACCGGATTCGTCATCATCCTCGAGGGACAGACGAACGACCTGCTGGCTAGCCAAGCTAGTTGGTACAGCTAGCTAAGCTAGCTACTCTACCAGCAGCATCCTAGTTATCCTAGCTACCACTACATCATCACCGGCTGCCTGCATTTCTTGTGGACCGATGGAGCTCCCTGGTTGTTTCTTCCACCTGTTAAATAATAAATACCATGGAGGGCTTCTCCCTCTGTCGTTGATGGATGCTGGCTTCCTACGCTCCCTCTGTCCGGTTCTCCTCTCTTCATTAGATGGACGGTAACTTTACCGTTTAACCCCTCTGTTTCCAAGGACTGAACTTTTGAATATTATTTTCGGGGTGCCTCAAGTGACATTTTTTACAACGTTTATTTCTGATAAAATGAGTTAATTGCATCCGCCATGGAGCCAAGTTCCATAATATTACCTTCTGTCCCTGGTTATGAAGTAATCGCGAAAAAACAGGCCTTATGTTTGGGCATTTTTCACCCTACCAGCTCCTATTAGTTCTATTGAGCTCCGTGACACCGACTTGCCTTCAGAACGTTCTATTCCCAGTCCATTGTTCTGCATCACAATGCCAGCTTCACTATTGTTCTCAATGAGACCTGCCTGCGTTAACCCTGTAGGTTTACCTCAGGTAACTTATTATTAACAAGGTTAAGGCTACTTGGTGAGCGTTAACCCTGTAGGTTTACCTCAGGTAACTTATTATTAACAAGGTTAAGGCTACTTGGTGAGCGTTAACCCTGTAGGTTTACCTCAGGTAACTTATTATTACCAAGGTTACAGCTACTTGGTGAGCGTTAACCCTGTAGGTTTACCTCAGGTAACTTATTACTAACAAGGTTACGGCTACTTGGTGACGTTAACCCTGTAGGTTTTACCTCAGGTAACTTATTATTACCAAGGTTACGGCTACTTGGTGAGCGTTAACCCTGTAGGTTTACCCCAGGTAACTTATTATTACCAAGGTTACGGCTACTTGGTGAGCGTTAACCCTGTAGGTTTACCTCAGGTAACTTATTATTACCAACGGGCTACTTGGTGAGCGCTAACCCTACAAGTAACGCTCACTGGTGGATAGCCATTAAACATTTTCTGATCATGGTTAACCATATTTGTTTTAAGAAAAAAGTGTACAATCTAAACAAAACGCATGTCCCTGTCCTCTTTTTCAAGATGTGGCCGATTTAAACAGCCAGAAGACACTTTTTAATTAAGAAAAAAAAAATTGGACGACTTGTTGTTTCTAAATGGCTGCTGGGTAATTTGATATGCATCGAAGTCTTCGTTTGTAGGCATCAAATTGAGCGAATGCTGCGCAGGTTCACTGAGTTGCAAACCAAATGGGAATAATGGGGTGATTGTTGTCTAATCGGGTGGTCTAGCTAATGGATTTGTAGATCTGACGCAGTTGCTACTTCAGATTATGAGCCTAGCAAGTGTCATGAAGTGTCAGGTCTACCGAGTGGTGCAGTGGTCTAAGGCAATAGAGATACTGGTTGAAATCCAGAAGACCCATGGGGCGGCGTGCAAGTCGTCCAGGGTAGGGGAGGGAATGGCCGGCAGGGATGTAGCTCAGTTGGTAGAGCATGTCGTTTGCAACGCCACGGTTCTGGGTTCGCTTCCCACGGGGGGCCAGTATGAAAAAATAAATAAATAATGTATGCACTCACTAACTGTAAGTCGCTCTGGATAAGAGCGTCTGCTAAATTACTAAAATGTAAATGTATGAATGTTATTATTATGTATGAATGAGTTATGTAGTACCAACATACAGCCACAAGGAGGAGCAAGAGTGCCATAAACCCATACTGTTTTTTGCCATATAAACCCTAAACCTAACAATCAATCAAATGTATTTATAAAGCCCTTTTTACACCAGCAGATGTCACAAAGTGCTATACAGAAACTCTTACCCTACTTATAACCTATTTTAGCCGTAACCCTGACCCCTAATTCTAGGGGTTAGGGTTATTTCTCTGAGAGTGAGGCGGATATATATTATTACTGTGTAAAACCTAGCAGTACTACTTATTTCTCTGAGAGTGAGGCAGAAATATGTTATTACTGTGTAAAACCTAGCAGTACTACTTATTTCTCTGAGAGTGAGGCAGATATATATTATTACTGTGTAAAACCTAGCAGTACTACTTTTTTCTCTGAGAGTGAGGCAGATATATTATTACTGTGTAAAACCTAGCAGTACTACTGATTTCTCTGAGAGTGAGGCAGATATATAGCATTTTGCAAAAAAACATTCATTTATGAACATTTCTGATAATTGCGTTTTGGAATGAAACTCTTGTTTCCCCATCTGAGCTCAGAGTAGATGAGAGATGTGATGTTTGTCTCTGTTGTGTTGAAGCCCAATCAAGCAGGAGAGACCAGCCTCCCCCTGTACCCAGCTGTGTGTCCATGAAGAGTGACAAGTCTATGGCTCCACCTATACAGTTTAGAGAGGGAGACTTTTCTACTGAACAAAGGTAAGAAGAACTCATGGGTCATGGTCAGTGAGTTAAACAACACTGTCTCTAGTCATTTCTCCTCTCCCATTTTACCATTTATTTTTGTTGTTTTCATAATCCATAGGCTAATCCTTTTTTCCATTTTCATAGTCCTGAAACAATATTAAACAAACACAACAATCCCTCCCTGTGTGTGTGTGTGTGTCTGTCAGTGAGTGTGTGTGTGTGTGTGTGTGTGTGTGTGTGTGTGTGTGTGTGTGTGCACTCCCTGGATGAGGAGATGAAATCTCTATCCTGATTGCCTAGTCACTTTTACCGCTACCTACATGTACATATTACCTCAACTACCTGGTACCCCCTGAACATTGACTCAGTACTGGTACTCCTTGTATATAGTCTAGTTATTACCTCAACTACCTGGTATCCCTGCATATTGACTCAGTACTGGTACTCCCTTGTATATAGTCTAGTTATTACCTAAACTACCTGGTACCCTGGACATTGACTCAGTACTGGTACTCCTTGCTATATAGTCTAGTTATTACCACAACTACCTGGTACCCTGGACATTGACTCAGTACTGGTACTCCTTGTATATAGTCTAGTTATTACCTCAACTACCTGGTACCCCTGCACATTGACTCAGTACTGGTACTCCTTATAGCCTCATTATTATTATTTTATTATGTTACTATTTCCTTTTTTTTATTTAGTGAATTTTTGTGACTTTTTAACTCTGCATTGTTGGGAAAGGGCTCGTAAGTAAGCATTTCACGGTAAAGTGTACCACTGTTGTATTCGGCGCATGTGAGAAATACAATTTGATTTGATTTGAAGCTCATGCGCAGAAATACGTCATTGGGTCTAATGGTCGTCTTGTGCCGAACTGCACATGTGCAGGCCGTCAAATCAAAGGCACTCCTTCCATATAAAGTTGTTTTTGACTAACATGAAAATGTGTCAGTTTGTTAAACTACTTAAGACAGAACATTTTCAAAATTAACAACTAAGGAAGTAATTTTTACCTCTCATTGACTTCTCAAACCCCAAACCCTGGCCTGGTCTGCATATGTATTCCCAGAATATATTTTTTACATCAGCAGTTGTCACAAAGTGCTTATATAGAAACCCAGTCTAAAACCACAAAGAGCAAGCAATGCAGATGTAGAAGCACGGTGGCTAGGAAAATCTCCCTAGAAAGGCAGGAACCTAGGAAGAAACCTAGAGAGGAACCAGGCTCTGAGGGGAGGCCAGTCCTCTTCTGGCTGTGCTGGGGGGAGATTATAAGAGTACATGGCCATTAAGTTCAGATCGTTCTTCAAGATTTTCAAATGTTCATGACCAGCAGCGTCAAATAATAATCACTGTGGTTATAGAGGGTGCAACACGTCAGCACCTCAGAAGTAAATGTCAGTTGGCTGTTCATAGCCAAGCATTCAGAGGTCAAGACAGCAGGTGTTGTAGAGAGAGAGAAGGAGAGGGAGAGAGAGAGAGAGAGAAGGTCGAAACAGCAGGTTCGGGACAAGGTCGCATGTCCGGTGAACAGGTCAGAGTTCCATATCCGCAGGCAGACCAGTAGAAACTGGATCAGCAGCACGACAAGGTATCACGTCCGGTGGAGCATGTATCGATACTGAAAGGATCGAAAGAAAGGGAGCGCTGCTCTCGGATCAGTTTTCTCCATTAAAATCTTTCCTTAACATTATAATTATTTCACAATACTGACCACGGATCAGCTTCTAGAAAGATATTACTTCCTACGGCTGCCAATATTGAGGAAGTTTATTCTAATGCTTACACAATAAAAATGCACTAAATCACAGATTCGGCACATCATTGGGCACATGTTAGGCTACACATCATGAAATATTTTGAGACAAATTACAGACAGTAGCCTACAAGTAGCAAAATAAAACTAAATATATTGAACATTGAATATATTCCAATATGATTGAAATAGGCCTAAAGCCTACTGTTTATATAATAATGCAGTCATCTCTGTTTTCATTTGAAGCATAATTTGTGTACTTCCATTGTTTGAATCAATTGCAAAGACATTGGCAACTTTGTATTTGTAGTCAACTTTGTTCTGAATTTATCTGCGGTCACAGAGAGACGGATAAACCATGTGATTCTATGTTTAGCGGAGATATTCTGTGTATAAGTGATGCGGGAGGGCAAAAGCATCTAACGACGCACTTGGCTGTTCTACAAGTGGTCTGAGGCAAGTGTTAGAATATTAGCGTTTTCAAGTGCAACGTTAATAATGATGGTTTTGGGAAACAGCTCAGAGATTTAACAATGCTCCTACGAAGGTTCTAATGATGAACTTGGCCTTAAGATGCTTTTGGGAAACCGGACCCTGAATGAAAAACATCTGCTAAATGTTAAATGACTAAATTACTGAAAAATTTAATGTAAATGTTTTACATACAGATCTCATATTACTGTATTTATGATTATTTTTTTAAATATATTTAAATATTGATGTCACAAGTGTATCATTTGTACAGTTCTTTATTAAAAATGTAGTTATTTGTTACATTTAACTGTGTAAAATCTATTAGTACTACTTACAGTAGGGAAAAAAAGTATTTAGTCAGCCACCAATTGTGCAAGTTCTCCCACTTAAAAAGATGAGAGAGGCCTGTAATTTTCATCATAGGTACACGTCAACTATGACAGACAAAATGATTTTTTTTTTCTCCAGAAAATCACATTGTAGGATTTTTAATGAAATTATTTGCAAATTATGGTGGAAAATAAGTATTTGGTCAATAACAAAAGTTTCTCAATACTTTGTTATATACCCTTTGTTGGCAATGACACAGGTCAAACGTTTTCTGTAAGTCTTCACAAGGTTTTCACACACTGTTGCTGGTATTTTGGCCCATTCCTCCATGCAGATCTCCTCTAGAGCAGTGATGTTTTGGGGCTGTCGCTGGGCAACACAGACTTTCAACTCCCTCCAAAGATTTTGTATGGGGTTGAGATCTGGAGACTGGCTAGGCCACTCCAGGACCTTGAAATGCTTCTTACAAAGCCACTCCTTCGTTGCCCGGGCGGTGTGTTTGGGATCATTGTCATGCTGAAAGACCCAGCCACGTTTCATCTTCAATGCCCTTGCTGATGGAAGGAGGTTTTCACTCAAAATCTCACGATACATGGCCCCATTCATTCTTTCCTTTACACGGATCAGTCGTCCTGGTCCCTTTGCAGAAAAACAGCCCCAAAGCATGATGTTTCCACCCCCATGCTTCACATTAGGTATGGTGTTCTTTGGATGCAACTCAGCATTCTTTGTCCTCCAAACACGACGAGTTGAGTTTTTACCAAAAAGTTATATTTTGGTTTCATCTGACCATATGACATTCTCCCAATCCTCTTCTGGATCATCCAAATGCACTCTAGCAAACTTCAGGCGGGCCTGGACATGTATTGGCTTAAGCAGGGGGAGACGTCTGGCACTGCAGGATTTGAGTCCCTGGCGGCGTAGTGTGATACTGATGGGAGGCTTTGTTACTTTGGTCCCAGCTCTCTGCAGGTCATTCACTAGGTCCCCCCGTGTGGTTCTGGGATTTTTGCTCACCGTTCTTGTGATCATTTTGACCCCACGGGGTGAGATCTTGCGTGGAGCCCCAGATCAAGTGAGATTATCAGTGGTCTTGTATGTCTTCCATTTCCTAATAATTGCTCTCACAGTTTATTTCTTCAAACCAAGCTGCTTACCTATTGCAGATTCAGTCTTCCCAGCCTGGTGCAGGTCTACAATTTTGTTTCTGGTGTCCTTTGACAGCTCTTTGGTCTTGGCCATAGTGGAGATTGGAGTGTGACTGTTTGAGGTTGTGGACAGGTGTCTTTTATACTGATAACAAGTTCAAACAGGTGCCATTAATACAGGTAACGAGTGGAGGACAGAGGAGCCTCTTAAAGAAGAAGTTACAGGTCTGTGAGAGCCAGAAATCTTGCTTGTTTGTAGGTGACCAAATACTTATTTTCCACCATAATTTGCAAATAAATTCATAAAAATCCTACAATGTGATTTTCTGGAAAAAATATTCTCAATTTGTCTGTCATAGTTGACGTGTACCTATGATGAAAATTACAGGCCTCTCTCATCTTTTTAAGTGGGAGAACTTGCACAATTGGTGGCTGACTAAATACTTTTTTTCCCCACTGTATTTCTCTGAGAGTGAGGCAGATATATAGCATTTTGCAAAAAAAACATTTGTCTCTCTGAAATGAAGCCATTAATTGATCGATTTTAAAGAAACACATGTCTGTTATTGAACAAACCCCTGCCATGATTAGATAGAGAGAAAACACAACCATTTATTTGATAATTTCTTTAAACATAGAAGCTAATTTACTAACATTTCTGAAAATGGATATATAGCGTTTTGGAATGAAACTTCGTCTTATGTTTCCCCCATCTGATCTCAGAGTAGATGAGAGACGTAATGTTTGTCTCTGTTGTGTTGAAGCCCAATCAAGCAGGAGAGACCAGCCTCCCCTGTACCCAGCTGTGTGTCCATGAAGAGTGACTGGTCTATGGAACCTCCTATAGTGTTTAGAGAGGGAGACTTTTCTACTGAACAAAGGTAAGAAGAACTCATGGGTCATGGTCAGTGAGTTAAACAACACTGTCTCTAGTCATTTCTCCTCTCCCATTTTCCAATTTATTTTTGTTGTTTTCATAATCCATAGGCTAATCCTATTTTCCATTTTCATGGTCCTAAAACAATATTAAACAAACACAACATTCACTGTGTGTGTGTGTGTGTGTGTGTGTGTGTGTGTATGTGTGTGTATGTGTGTGAGTCTGTCAGTGAGTGTGTGTGTGTGTCAGTGAGTGTGTGTGCACTCCCTGGATGAGGAGATGTAATCTCTATCCTGATTGCCTAGTCACTTTTACCCCTACCTACATGTACATATTATCTCAATTACCTCAACTACCTGGTACCCCTGCACATTAACTCAGTACTGGTACTCCTTATAGCCTCATTATTACCTCAACTACCTGGTACCCGCACATTGACTCAGTACTGGTACTCCTTGTATATAGTCTAGTTATTACCTAAACTACCTGGTACCCCTGCACATTGACTCGGTACTCCTTATAGCCTCATTACTACCTCAACTACCTGGTACCCCTGCACATTGACTCAGTACTCCTTATAGTCTCATTATTGTTATTTTATTATGTTACTATTTCCTTTTTTTATTTAGTGAATTTTTGTGACTTTCTAACTCTGCATTGTTGGGAAAGGGCTCGTAAGTAAGCATTTCACGGTAAAGTGTACCACTGTTGTATTCGGCGCATGTGAGAAATACAATTTGATTTGATTTGAAGCTCATGCGCAGAAATACATCATTGGGTCTAATGTTCGTCTTGTGCCGAACTGCACAGGTGCAGGCAGTCAAATCAAAGTCACTCCTTCGATATAAAGTTGTTTTTGACTAACTTGAAAATGTGTCAGTTTGTTAAACTACTTAAGACAGAACATTTTCAAAATTAACAACTAAGGAAGTCATTTTTACCTCTCATTGACTTCTCAAACCCCAAACCCTAGCCTGGTCTGTATATGTATTCCCAGAATACATTTTTTACATCAGCAGTTGTCACAAAGTGCTTATATAGAAACCCAGTCTAAAACCACAAAGAGCAAGCAATGCAGATGTAGAAGCACGGTGGCTAGGAAAAACTCCCTAGAAAGGCAGGAACCTAGGAAGAAACCTAGAGAGGAACCAGGCTCTGAGGGGAGGCCAGTCCTCTTCTGGCTGTGCTGGGGGGAGATTATAAGAGTACATGGCCATTAAGTTCAGATCGTTCTTCAAGATTTTCAAATGTTCATGACCAGCAGCGTCAAATAATAATCACTGTGGTTATAGAGGTTGCAACACGTTAGCACCTCGGGAGTAAATGTCAGTTGGCTGTTCATAGCCAAGCATTCAGAGGTCAAGACAGCAGGTGTTGTAGAGAGAGAGAAGGAGAGGGAGAGAGAGAGAGAGAGAGAGAGGGTCGAAACAGCAGGTTCGGGACAAGGTCACACGTCTGGTGAACAGGTCAGAGTTCCATATCCGCAGGCAGACCAACAGAAACTGGATCAACAGTATGACAAGGTATCACGTCCGGTGGAGCATGTATCGATATTGATAGGATCGAAAGAAAGGGAGCGCTGCTCTCGGATCAGTTTTCTCCATTAAAATCTTTCCTTAACATTATAATTATTTCACAATACTGACCACGGATCAGCTTCTAGAAAGATATTACTTCCTACGGCTGCCAATATTGAGGTAGTTTATTCTAATGCTTACACAATAAAAATGCACTAAATCAAAGATTCGGCACATCATTGGGCACATGTTAGGCTACACATCATGAAATATATTGAGACAATTTACAGACAGTAGCCTACAAGTAGCAAAATAAAACTAAATATATTGAACATTGAATATATTTCAATATGATTGAAATAGGCCTATAGCCTACTGTTTATATTTTAATACAGTCATCTCGGTTTTTATTTGAAGCATAATGTGTGTACCTCCCTTGTTTGAATCAATTGCAAAGACATTGGCAACTTTGTATTTGTATTCAACTTTGTTCTGAATTTATCGGCATAACAAAGAGACGGATAAACCATGTGATTCTATGTTTAGTGGAGATCTTCTGTGTATAAAGTGACGCGGGAGGGCAAAAAAGTATCTAACGACGCACTTGGCTGTTCTACAAGTGGTCTGAGGCAGGAGTTAGAATATGAGCGTTTTCAAGTGCAACGTTAATAACGATGGTTTTCGGAAACAGCTCAGAGATTTAACAATGCTCCTACGAAGGTTCTAACGATGAACTTGGCCTTAAAATGCTTTTGGGAATCCGGACCCTGAATGAAAAACATCTGCTAAATGTTAAATGACTAAATGACAAAAAAATTAAATGTAAACGTTTTACATACAGATCTCATATTACTGTATTTATGATTATTTTTTAAATATATTTAAATATTTATGTCACAAGTGTATCATTTGTACAGTTCTTTATTAAAAATGTAGTTATTTGTTACATTTAACTGTGTAAAATCTATTAGTACTACTTATTTCTCTGAGAGTGAGGCAGATATATAGCATTTTGCACAAAAAAACATTATTACTACCTCAACTGAAATGAAGCCATTAATTGATCGATTTTAAAGAAACACATGTCTGTTATTGAACAACCCCCTGCCATGATTAGATAGAGAGAAAACACAACCATTTATTTGATAATTTCTTTAAACAATAAAAGCTAATTTACTAACATTTCTGAAAATGGATATATAGCGTTTTGGAATGAAACTCTTCTTATGTTTCCCCATCTGAGCTCAGAGTAGATGAGAGATGTAATGTTTGTCTCTGTTGTGTTGAAGCCCAATCAAGCAGGAGAGACCAGCCTCCCCTGTACCCAGCTGTGTGTCCATGAAGAGTGACCGGTCTATGGAACCTCCTATAGTGTTTAGAGAGGGAGACTTTTCTACTGAACAAAGGTAAGAAGAACTCATGGGTCATGGTCAGTGAGTTAAACAACACTGTCTCTAGTCATTTCTCCTCTCCCATTTTCCCATTTATTTTTGTTAATTTCATAATCCATAGGCTAATCCTTTTTTCCATTTTCATAGTCCTGAAACAATATTAAACTAAGACAACATTCCCTCCCTGTGTGTGTGTGTGTCTGTCAGTGAGTGTGTGTGTGTGTGTGTGTGTGTGTGTGTGTGTGTGTGTGTGTGTGTGTGTGTGTGTGTGTGTGTGTGTGTGTGTGTGTGTGTGTGTGTGTGCACTCCCTGGATGAGGAGATGTCATCTCTATCCTGATTGCCTAGTCACTTTTATCCCTACCTACATGTACATATTACCTCAACTACCTGGCACCCCTGCACGTTGACTCAGTACTGGTACTCCTTGTATATAGTCTAGTTATTACCTCAACTACCTGGTACCCCTGCACATTGACTCAGTACTGGTACTCCTTATAGCCTCATTATTATTATTTTATTATGTTACTATTTTCTTTGTTTATTTAGCTACTTTTTGTTTCTTTTTAACTAAATTGTTGGGAAAGGGCTCGTAAGTAAGCATTTCACGGTAAAGTGTACCACTGTTGTATTCGGCGCATGTGACATACAATTTCATGTAATTTTATTTGAAGGTCATGTGTAAAAACATGTCATCAGGTCGAGCAGTCGTCTCACGCCGAACGGTCGTCTCACGCCGAACTGCGCATGTGCAGGCCGTCAAATCAAAGGCACTACTTCCATATAAAGTTGTTTTTGACTAACATGAAAACGTGTCAGTTTGTCACTTTCACAAGGTTGAAGTAATAATGTGTTCAACTACTAAAGACAGAACATTTATAAAATGAACAAATCAATCAATCCAAATTAGATTTGTCACATGCTCCTAATACAACAGGTGTAGACCTTAATGTGAAATGCTTACTTACGAGCCCTTAACCAACAATGCTGAGTTAAAAAATGTTTTACTAACAACTAAGGAAGTCATTTTTACTTCTTTGACTTCTCAAACCCTAAACCCTGGCCTGGTCTGCTTCATATGCGTACCACATTTGTAAATTTTTTTACATCAGCAGATGTCACAAAGTGCTTATATAGAAACCCAGTCTAAAACCCCAAAGAACAAGCAATGCAGATGTAGAAGCACGGTGGCTAGGAAAAACTCCCTAGAAAGGCAGGAACCTAGGAACAAACCTAGAGAGGAACCAGGCTCTGAGGGGTGGCCAGTCCTCTTCTGGCTGTGCTGGGGGGAGATTATAAGAGTACATGGCCATTAAGGCCAAATTGTTCTTCAAGATTTTCAAATGTTCATGACCAGCAGCGTCAAATAATAATCACTGTGGTTATAGAGGGTGCAACACGTCAGCACCTCAGGAGTAAATGTCTTTTGGCTTTTCATAGCCGAGCATTCAGAGGTCGAGACAGCAGGTGTTGTAGAGAGAGATAAGGAGAGGGGGAGAGAGAGAGAGAGGGGCGAAACAGCAGGTTCGGGACAAGGTTTATTTTATTCTAATGCTTACATAATAAAAATGCACTAAATCACATATTCGGCACATCATTGGGCACATGTTAGGCTACACATCATGAAATATATTGAGACAAATTACAGACAGTAGCCTACAAGTAGCAAAATAGAACTCAATATATTGAACATTGAATATATTCCAATTTGATTGAAATAGGCCTATAGCCTACTGTTTATATTGTAATGCAGTCATCTCGGTTTTCATTTGAAGCATAATGTGTGTACTTCCCTTGTTTGAATCAATTGCAAAGACATTGGCAACTTTGTATTTGTATTCAACTTTATTCTGAATTTATCGGCATAACAAAGAGACGGATAAACCATGTGATTCTATGTTTAGTGGAGATCTTCTGTGTATAAAGTGACGGGGAGGGCAAAAAGTATCTAACGACGCACTTGGCTGTTCTACAAGTTGTCTGAGGCAGGAGTTAGAATATGAGCGTTTTCAAGTGCAACGTTAATAACGATGGTTTTCGGAAACAGCTCAGAGATTTAACAATGCTCCTACGAAGGTTCTAACGATGAACTTGGCCTTAAAATGCTTTTTTGGGAACCGGACCCTGAATGAAAAACATTTGCTAAATGTTAAATGACTAAAAGACAAAAAAATTAAATGTAAACGTTTTACATACAGATCTCATATTACTGTATTTATGATTATTTTTTAAATATATTTAAATATTTATGTCACAAGTGTATCATTTGTACAGTTCTTTATTAAAAATGTAGTTATTTGTTACATTTAACTTTGTAAAATCTATTAGTACTACTTATTTCTCTGAGAGTGAGGCAGATATATAGCATTTTGCACAAAAAAACATTATTACTACCTCAACTGAAATGAGGCCATTAATTGATCGATTTTAAAGAAACACATGTCTGTTATTGAACAACCCCCTGCCATGATTAGATAGAGAGAAAACACAACCATTTATTTGATAATTTCTTTAAACAATAAAAGCTAATTTACTAACATTTCTGAAAATGGATATATAGCGTTTTGGAATGAAACTCTTCTTATGTTTCCCCATCTGAGCTCAGAGTAGATGAGAGATGTAATGTTTGTCTCTGTTGTGTTGAAGCCCAATCAAGCAGGAGAGACCAGCCTCCCCTGTACCCAGCTGTGTGTCCATGAAGAGTGACCGGTCTATGGAACAACCTATAACGTTTAGAGAGGGAGACTTTTCTACTGAACAAAGGTAAGAAGAACTCATGGTCATGGTCAGTGAGTTAAACAACACTGTCTCTAGTCATTTCTCCTCTCCCATTTTCCCATTTATTTTTGTTAATTTCGTAATCCATAGGCTAATCCTTTTTTCCATTTTCATAGTCCTGAAACAATATTAAACTAACACAACATTCCCTCCCTGTGTGTGTGTGTGTCTGTCAGTGAGTGTGTGTGTGTGTGTGTGTCTGTCAGTGAGTGTGTGTGCACTCCCTGGATGAGGAGATGTCATCTCTATCCTGATTGCCTAGTCACTTTTACCCCTACCTACATGTACATATTACCTCAATTACCTCAAATACCTGGTACCCTGCACATTGAATCAGTACTCCTTATAGCCTCATTATTACCTCAACTACCTGGTACCCCTGCACATTGACTCAGTACTCGTACTCCTTATAGTCTCATTACTACCTCAACTTCCTGGTACCCTGCACATTGACTCAGTACTCCTTATAGTCTCATTAATACTTCAATTATTATTATTTATTTTTTTTCCCACCTTTATTTAACCAGGTAAGCCAGTTGAGAACAGGTTGTCATTTACAACTGCGACCTGGCCAAGATAAAGCAAAGCAGTGCAATAAAAACAACACAGAGTTACATATGGGGTAAAAAACATAAAGTCAAAAATACAACAGAAAATATATATACAGTGTGTGCAAATGTAGCAAGTTATGGAGGTAAGGCAATAAATAGGCTATAGTGCAAAATAATTACAATAGTATTAACACTGGAATGCTAGATGTGCAAGAGATTATGTGCAAATAGAGATACTGGGGGTGCAAAAAGAGCAAAATAAATAACAATATAGGGATGAGGTAGTTGGGTGGGCTAATTTCAGATGGGCTGTGTACAGGTGCAGTGATCGGTAAGGTGCTCTGACAACTGATGCTTAAAGTTATTGAGGGAGATAAGAGTCTCCAGCTTCAGAGATTTTTGCAATTCGTTCCAGTCATTGGCAGCAGAGAACTGGAAGGAACTGGAATTTAGTCTGCCAATAAGAATGCGGTGGTTGACAGAGTTGAAAGCCTTGGCCAGGTCGATGAAGACGGCTGCACAGTACTGTCTATTATCAATCGCGGTTATAATATCGTTTTAGGACCTTGAGCGTGGCTGAAGTGCACCCATGACCAGCTCGGAAACCGGATTGCATAGCGGAGAAGGTACGGTGGTATTCGAAATGGTCGGTGATCTGTTTGTTAACTTGGCTTTCAAATACTTTCGAAGGCAGGGCAGGATGGATATAGGTCTGTAGCAGTTTGGATCTAGAGTGTCACCCCCTTTGAAGAGGGGGGATGACCGCGGCAGCTTTCCAATCTCTGGGGATCTCAGACGTTATGAAAGAGAGGTTGAACAGACTAGTAATAGGGGTTGCGACAATTTCGCGGCTAGTTTTAGAAAGAAAGGGTCCAGATTGTCTAGCCCAGCTGATTTGTAGGGGTCCAGATTTTGCAGCGCTTTCAAAACATCAGCTGTCTGAATTTGTGTGAAGGAGAAGCGGGGGGATGGGCAAGTTGCAGCAGAGGGTGCAGAGTTGGTGGCCGGGGTAGTGGTAGCCAGATGGAAAGCATGGCCAGCTGTAGCAAAATGCTTGTTGAAATTCTCGATTATTGTAGATTTATCGGTGGTGATAGTGTTTCCTAGCCTCAGTGCAGTGGGCAGCTGGGAGGAAGTGCTCTTATTCTCCATGGACTTTACAGTGTCCCAAAACTTTTTGGAGTTAGTGCTACAGGATGCAAATTTCTGTTTGAAAAAGTTAGCCTTTGCTTTCCTGACTGCTTGTGTATATTGGTTCCTAACTTCCCTGAAAAGTTGCATATCACGGGGGCTATTTGATGCTAATGCTGTACGCCACAGGATGTTTTTGTGCTGGTCAAGGGCAGTCAAGTCTGAGGAGAACCAGGGGCTATATCGGTTCTTAGTTCTGTATTTTTTGAATGGGGCATGTTTATTTAAGATTGAGAGGAAATTACTTTTAAGGATCAACCGGGCATCCTCTACTGACGGAATGAGATCTATATCCATCCAGGATACCTGTGCCAGGTCAATTAGGAAGGCCTGCTCGCTAAAGTGTTTTAGGGAGCGTTTGACAGTGATGAGGGGGTGGTCGTTTGACCGCGGACCCGCTACGGACGCAGGCAATAAGGCAGTGATCGCTGAGATCCTGGTTGAAGACAGCTGAGGTGTATTTAGAGGGTATGTTAGTCAGGATGATATCTATGAGGGTACCCATGTTTACGGATTTAGGGTTGTACCTGGTAGGTTCGTTGATAATTTGCGTGAGGTTGAGGGCATCTAGCTTGGATTGTAGGATGGCTGGGGTATTAAGCATATCCCAATTTAGGTCACCAAGCAGTACAAACTCTGAGGATAAATGGGGGGCAATCAATTCACATATGGTGTCCAGGGCACAGCTGGGGGCTGAGGGGGTCTGTAGCAAGCGGCAACAGTGAGAGACTTATTTCTGGAAAGGTGGATTTTTAGAAGTAGAAGCTCAAACTGTTTGGGCACAGACCTGGATAGTATGATAGAGCTCTGCAGGCTATCTCTACAGTAGATTGCAACTCCACCCCCTTTGGCAGTTCTATCTAGACGGAAAATGTTATAGTTGGGGATGGAAATTTCAGAATTTTTGGTGGCCTTCCTGAGCCAGGATTCAGACACTGCTAGAACATCAGGGTTGGCAGAGTGTGCTAACGCAGTGAATAACTCAAACTTAGGAAGTAGACTTCTGATATTTATGTGCAAGAAACCAAGACTTTTGCGATTACAGAAGTCAGCAAATGATAGCGCCTGGGGAGTAGGAGTGATACTGAGGGCTGCAGGGCCTGGGTTAGCCTCTACATCACCAGAGGAACAGAGGAGGACTAGAATAAGGATACGGCTAAAGGCTTTAAGAACTGGTCTTCTAGTGTGTTGGGTACATAGAATAAAGGGGGCAGATTTCCGGGTGTTAGAGAAAAGATTCAGGGCATTATGTACAGACGAGGATATGGAAGGATATGAGTAAAGTGGAGGTAAACCTAAGCGTTGGGTAACAATGAAAGAGATAGCATCGCTGGAGGCATCAATTGAGTCGGTCTCCGCGTGTATAGGGGAAGGGACAAAGGAGCTACCTAAGGCAGGTTTAGCTAGGCTGGGGGGTCTACAGTGAAATAGTACAATTAGAAATAACCGAAACAACAATAAACTAACCATGTTTGGGCTGAGGCTAAACATAAACAGGATGTAGTACCGTAAAAGGAACAGTCCAGCAGACATCAGCTGTATAGCTCAGTTATCATAAGGTCCGGTGGTAAAGCACTAGTGAGTAAGAGGCCACGGCTAGCGTGTGCTAGCGGGCCGGGGCTAGCAGATGGAATCTTCGCGGTTAACGCCGTAACCACATCAGACGATTTCGTCGGCAGACCAGTCGTGTAGGATCGGCGGGGCTCCGTGTCAACACTAGGTGGTCCCGTCCGGTTGACAGAGAGGTAGATAGCCGGGAGAGGGGCCTAGCTCAGGATGATTAGCCAGACCACAGCGTCCGTTTTGTTGTAGCTAGCTGGTAGCGATGAATCCGGAGTTAAAGGTCCAGTGATTCAGTGATTCCAGTGAAAAACTGATATGTTCTGGGTCGATAACGCGCTGTGCAGACTGGCCGAATATCCGGTGATTAATGTCCAGTGATTAAAATTAATCCCGCAGAAAAAAAATCAAATGTTCTGGGTGAAATACCGCTAGCTGTGGCTAATAGCAAGTAGCTAGTTAGCTGGCTAGCTAGTTTCAACTGGAGATTCTAGATTCTAGATAAAGGTAAGTCAATAATAGAATCCGTTCCACATTGAGTGAGGCGGGTTGCAGGAAAGTATATTTTGTAGAAGGATGAAAAGTCTGATGGGGAAATATGTACGAAAAATACAGAAAAATAGGGTATTTACAGGCTATTTACAGACATGCGACAAAAACACAACTGCACTACTATGCTACCTGGTACCCCTGCACATTGACTCAGTACTGGTACTCCTTGTATATAGTCTAGTTATTACCTCAACTACCTGGTACACTGCACATTCACTCAGTACTGGTACTCCTTATATATAGTCTAGTTACTACCTTAACTACCTGGTACCCCTGCACATTGACTCAGTACTCCTTATAGCCTCATTACTACCTCAACTACCTGGTACCCCTGCACATTGACTCAGTACTCCTTATAGCCTCATTACTACCTTAACTTCCTGATACCCCTGCACATTGACTCAGTACTGGTACTCCTTATAGTCTCATTACTACCTCAACTTCCTGGTACCCCTGCACATTGACTCAGTACTCCTTATAGCCTCATTACTACCTCAACTACCTGGTACCCCTGCACATTGACTCAGTACTCCTTATAGCCTCATTACTACCTCAACTTCCTGGTACCCCTGCACATTGACTCAGTACTGGTACTCCTTATAGCCTCATTACTACCTCAACTTCCTGGTACCCCTGCACATTGACTCAGTACTGGTACTCCTTATAGCCTCATTACTACCTCAACTTCCTGGTACCCCTGCACATTGACTCAGTACTCCTTATAGCCTCATTACTACCTCAACTTCCTGGTACCCTGCACATTGAGTCAGTACTCCTTATAGTCTCATTACAACCTCAACTTCCTGGTATCCCTGCACATTGACTCAGTACTCCTTATAGCCTCATTACTACCTCAACTTCCCGATACCCCTGCACATTGACTCAGTACTGGTACTCTTTATAGCCTCATTACTACCTCAACTAACTGGTACCCCTGCACATTGACTCAATACTCCTTATAGTCTCATTACTAGCTCAACTTCCTGGTACCCCTGCACATTGACTCAGTACTCCTTATAGCCTCATTACTACCTCAACTTCCTGGTACCCCTGCACATTGACTCAGTACTGGTACTCCTTATAGCCTCATTACTACCTCAACTACCTGGTACCCCTGCACATTGACTCAGTACTCCTTATAGCCTCATTACTACCTCAACTTCCTGGTACCCTGCACATTGACTCAGTACTCCTTATAGTCTCATTACTACCTCAACTTCCTGGTATCCCTGCACATTGACTCAGTACTCCTTATAGCCTCATTACTACCTCAACTTCCTGGTACCCCTGCACATTGACTCAGTACTGGTACTCCTTATAGCCTCATTATTGTTATTTTATTATGTTACTATTTCCTTTTTTATTTAGCTAATTTTTGTGACTTTTTAACTCTGCATTGTTGGGAATGGGCTCGTAAGTTTGCTCACGGTAAAGTTTACCACTGTTGTATTCGCGCATGTGAGAAATACAATTTGATTTGATTTGAAGCTCATGCGCAGAAATACGTCATTGGGTCTAATGGTCGTCTTGTGCCGAACTGCACATGTGCAGGCCGTCAAATCAAAGTCACTCCTTCGATATAAAGTTGTTTTTGACTAACATGAAAATGTGTCAGTTTGTTAAACTACTTAAGACAGAACATTTTCCAAATTAACAACTAAGGAAGTCATTTTTACCTCTCATTGACTTCTCAAACCTCAAACCCTGGCCTGGTCTGCATATGTATTCTCAGAAGACATTTTTTACATCAGCAGTTGTCACAAAGTGCTTATATAGAAACCCAGTCTAAAACCACAAAGAGCAAGCAATGCAGATGTAGAAGCACGGTGGCTAGGAAAAACTCCCTAGAAAGGCAGGAACCTATGAAGAAACCTAGAGAGGAACCAGGCTCTGAGGGGAGGCAAGTCCTCTTCTGGCTGTGCTGGGGGGAGATTATAAGAGTACATGGCCATTAAGGCCAAATTGTTCTTCAAGATTTTCAAATGTTCATGACCAGCAGCGTCAAATAATAATCACTGTGGTTATAGAGGGTGCAACACGTCAGCACCTCAGGAGTAAATGTCATTTGGCTTTTCATAGCCGAGCATTCAGAGGTCGAGACAGCAGGTGTTGGAGAGAGATAAGAGAGGGGGAGAGAGAGAGAGAGGGGCGAAACAGCAGGTTCGGGACAAGGTCGCACGTCCTGTGAACAGGTCAGAGTTCCATATCCGCAGGCAGACCAGCAGAAACTGGATCAGGAGCATGACAAGGTATCACGTCCGGTGGAGCATGTGTCGATACTGATAGGATCAAAAGAAAGGGACCGCTGCTCTCGGATCAGTTTTGTCCATTCAAATCTTTCCATAACATTATAATTATTTCACAATACTGACCACGGATCAGCTTCTAGAAAGATATTACTACCTACGGCTGCAAAATTGAGGTAGTTTATTCTAATGCTTACACAATAAAAATGCACTAAATCACAGATTCGGCACATCATTGGGCACATGTTAGGCTACACATCATGAAATATATTGAGACAATTTACAAACAGTAGCCTACAAGTAGCAAAATAAAACTAAATATATTGATCATGGAATATATTTCAATATGATTGAAATAGGCCTGTAGCCTACTGTTTATATTTTAATGCAGTCATCTTGGTTTTCATTTGAACCAAATGTGTGTACTTCCCTTGTTTGAATCAATTGCAAAGACATTGGCAACTTTGTATTTGTACCAAACTTTGTTCTGAATTTATCGGTGGTCAAAAAGAGACGGATAAACCATGTGATCTACAAGTGGTCTGAGGCAGGTGTTAGAATATGAGCGTTTTCAAGTGCAACGTTAATAACGATGTTTTTGGGAAACAGCTCAGAGATTTAACAATGCTCCTACGAAGGTTCTAATGATGAACTTGGCCTTAAAATGCTTTTGGGAATCCGGACCCTGAATAAAAAACATCTGCTAAATGTTTAATGACTAAATGACTAAAAAATTTAATGTAAATGTTTTACATACAGATCTCATATTACTGTATTTATTATTATTTTTTAAATATATTTAAATATTGATGTCACAAGTGTATCATTTGTACAGTTCTTTATTAAAAATGTAGTTATTTGTTACATTTAACTGTGTAAAATCTATTAGTACTACTTATTTCTCTGAGAGTGAGGCAGATATATAGCATTTTACAAAATAAACACATTATTTGTCTCTGAAATGAAACCATCAAGTGATGGATTTTAAACAAATACATGTCTGTCATCGAACAACCCCATGCCATGATTAGATATTGAAAAAACACACCAATCTCTTGAATAATGTCTTTAAACAATAAAAGCTAATTTACCAACATTTCTGAAAATAGCGTTTTAGAATGAAACTCTTGTTTCCCCATCTGAGCTCAGAGTAGATGAGAGACGTAATGTTTGTCTCTGTTGTGTTGAAGTTCAATCAAGCAGGAGAGACCAGCCTCCCCTGTACCCAGCTGTGTGTCCATGAAGAGTGACCGGTCTATGGTTCTACCTATAGAGTTCAGAGAGGGAGACTTTTCTCGTGAACAAAGGTAAGAAGAACTCATGGGTCATGGTCAGTGAGTTAAACAACACTGTCTCTAGTAATTTCTCCTCTCCCATTTCACCATTTATTTTGGTTGTTTTCATAATCCATAGGCTAAACCTTTTTTCCATTTTCATAGCCCTGAAACAATATTAAACAAACACTACATTCCCTCCGTGTGTGTGTGTGTGTGTGTGTGTGTGTGTGTGTGTGTGTGTGTGTGTGTGTGTGTGTGTGTGTGTGTGTGTGTGTGTGTGTGTGTGTGTGTGGTGTGTGCACTCCCTGGATGAGGAAATGTAATCCATGTTTTGTCCACAGAAACCAACAGGAGAGATCAGAGTCAGAGATTCTCAGTGGTCAGTCTTCCCAGAGTCATCAAACAGACCTGGCCTCCATATTCAGTGTATGTGGTCCTGTTATGTACATTTGTTTTTGTTTACCTCAAGTAAAGTTGATCTGTCAATCATTCATTAATATGTTAATGAGAAAGCATTTAGTCTCTTGCTTAACTTATTTACTTATAAAACTTGATTTATTTCAGTTGCTTGAAGAGAATATTATGACATTTGTGAAGAACGAGCTGAAGATGTTCAAGAGGATTCTTTGTCCAGAACTCCCAGAAGGCTTCGAGAGTCAGAAGCAGGATAAGGAAGTGGTGCATGCTGAAGATGAGAAGCAGGAGAGCAGTGCCAGAGAGGGGCTCTGAAGATCACACTGCACGTCCTGAGGAAAATGAACCAGAAGGAGCTTGCTGACACACTGGAGAAAAGTAAGAGCTGTCTGCCTCATGTTGAATGCTGTTTTATATCAAACATTTAAAAGCTGTAGCTAAAGTACAGCTAAAGTAGCTGTGTAACTCGATGATATTGTAGCAGCCTTAACACAACACCTAGTGACCTCATCAAGTAGCAGAAGAATGTGTTGTGAGAGAGAGAGAGAGAGAGAGAGAGAGAGAGAGAGAGAGAGAGAATACCAATAATAATATAATCAGTCACACCAGTCTGTAATGCATTATGAAAACATTTACACATTTATACAGTCAGTTAAGCGAAAAAATTATTATAATTTAAAATGTCATAACAGTCCTAGAATACTGTAGGCTTTAAAACATACATAATATTAATATCCTCTGTGTTATTTCTAGATTCAGATGAGCTTGCTGTGATTTGCCAACGTGAACTCAAATCTAATCTAAAGAAGAAGTTTCAATGTGTATTTGAGGGGATCGCTAAACAAGGAAACCCAACACTTCTCAATAAGATCTACACAGAGCTCTACATCACAGAGGGTGGAACAGGAGAGGTCAATAATGAACATGAGCTGAGACAGATTGAGACAACAACCAGGAAACAAGCAAGACCAGAGACTGCAGTCAAATGTAACGACATCTTCAAACCCTTAACTGGACAAGACAAACTTATCAGAACTGTGCTGACAAAGGAGTCGCTGGCATTGGAAAAACAGTCTCTGTGCAGAAGTTCATTCTCGACTGGGCTGAAGGAAAAGCAAATCAGGATGTCCAATTTGTATTTTCATTCCCTTTTCGGGAGCTGAATTTGATGAACAAGGAAAAACACACTTTGATTGAACTTCTCAATCACTTCTCAAAGGAAACCACTGAATCAAGAATCTCCAACTACGACAAGTACAAAGTTCTGTTCATCTTTGATGGTCTGGATGAGTGCAGACTGCCCTAGACTTCCAGAAGAACAAGATCTGTTGTGAAGTCACAAAGTCAACCTCAGTGGATGTTCTGCTGACAAATCTCATCAAGGGAAATCTGCTTCCCTCTGCTCTCCTCTGGATAACCACCCGACCTGCAGCAGCCAATAAGATCCCTTCAGGGTGTGTTGACCAGGTGACAGAGGTACGAGGGTTCAATGACCCACAGAAGGAGGAGTACTTCAGGAAGAGATTCAGTGATGAGGACCTGGCCAACAGAATCATCTCACACATAAAGACATCAAGGAGCCTCTACATCATGTGCCACATTCCAGTCTTCTGTTGGATTTCTGCAATAGTCCTTGAACACATGCTGAAACATAAGAGAAAAGAGATGCCCAAGACTCTGACTGAGATGTACTCACACCTTGTGGAGTTTCATACCAAACAGAAGAATGAAAAGTATCTTGGGAAAGAAGAGACAGGTCCACACTGGAATAAAGAGAGCATTCTGTCACTGGGAAAACTGGCTTTTCAACAGCTTGTGAAGGGCAATCTGATTTTCTATGAAGAAGACCTGAAAGAGGCTGGCATTGATGTCGAAAGCATCAGTGTACTCAGGATTGTGCACACAGCTCTTTAAAGAGGAATGTGGGCTGTACCAGGACAAGGTGTACTGCTTCGTGCATCTGAGCATTCAGGAGTTTCTGGCTGCTGTATATGTGTTCCTCTCATTCATCAACAACAATGAGAATCTAATGGCCAAACCTCAATCAACGTCCAGCAACTTTTCTGTGAGGATCAGACACAAGCATAAAGTTACTTTCTACAAGAGTGCTGTGGATAAAGCCTTACAAAGTGAGACGGGAAACCTGGACCTTTTCCTCTGCTTCCTTCTGGGCCTCTCACTGGAGTCCAATCAGAAGCACTTACGAGGTCTACTGACAAAGACAAGAAGCAGCTCACAGAGCCATGAAGAAACAGTCAAGTACATCAAGGGGAAGATCAGGAGAATCCCTCTCCAGAGAGGTGCATCAATCTGTTCCACTGTCTGAATGAACTGAATGACCATTCTCTAGTGGAGGAGATCCAAAGCTACCTGAGATCAGGAAGTCTCTCAGAAGAAGAACTGTCACCTGCACAGTGGTCAGCTCTGGTCTTTGTATTGCTGACTTCAGAAAAGGAGCTGGATGTGTTTGACCTGAAGAAATACTCCAGATCAGAGGAAGGTCTTTTGAGGCTGCTGCCAGTGGTCAAAGCCTCCAGAGCTGCTCTGTGAGTACATTTATTTTTATTTTATTTCACCTTTATTTAACCAGGTAAACCAGTTGAGAACAATTTCTCATTTACAACTGCGAACCTGGCCAAGATAAAGCAAAGCAGTGCGATAAAAACAACAACACAGAGATACATATGGGGTAAAACAAAACAAAGTCAAAAATACAACAGAAATACATATATATACAGTGTGTGCAAATGTAGCAAGTTATGGAGGTAAGGCAATAAATAGGCTATAGTGCAAAATAATTACAATTAGTATTAACACTGGAATGATAGATGTGCAAGAGATGATGTGCAAATAGAGATACTGGGGTACAAATGAGCAAAATAAATAACAATATAGGGATGAGGTAGTTGAGGGCTAATTTCAGTACATAAAATGACTTTTAAGTACTAATCATCAGGAAGAAATATTCAGTTTAGAGAAATATATGTATTATTGAAAAACATATTGAATCAGTGCATTGATGTTCACATTAGTATAACAATATGACCATACAATTCCAGGAGACGGAGGATGAATCTATATGTTGTTTGAGAGAATAAACCAAATGCATCTGCCATTGTCCTTCTACACTACTGGTGTTATAGTAACAGTGTGTTTGTGAAATCATGATGATCTCTTTGCAGGCTGTCAGGCTGTGGAGTCACCGAGAAAGGCTGTGCTTCTCTGGTCTCAGCTCTGAAGTCAAACCCCTCACACCTGAGAGAGCTTGATCTGAGTAACAATGACCTGAAGGATTCAGGAGTGAAGCTGCTCTCTGCTGTCCTGGGCAATCCCCACTGTAAACTGGAGACTCTGAGGTCAGTATTCCTGTAGTTGGTCAACAAGTGATAACTGTTCACCAGATCCACATGTGTTTACCAGGCACACATAGTCCACACCATATGTGTTTGGACAGTGAAGCTTTCAGTTTTAAATTTGGTGCTCTGCTCCAGCAATTTGGATTTGAGATAACATGTTTCATATTAGGTGACAGTATATAATGTCACCTTTTATTTGAGGATATTTTCATACATATCTGTGTTACTGTTTAAAAATGAAATCACTTCATGTTCTATTTCTCCCATTTGTTTATGTCGTAATAATTTGGACATATTCACTTATATTGTATTAAAGTTGTCATAAGTTTAGTATTTGGTCCCATATTCCTTACCTGCAGTGATTACATCAAGCTTGTGATTCTACAAACTTGTTGAATACATTTGCAGTTTGTCTTAGTTGTGTTTTGGATGACGTTTTTCCCAATAGAAACTGAATGGTGAATAATGTCCTGTCATTTTGGAGTCACTTCACTTGTATTGTCAGTAAGAATAGAAGATGTTTCTGAACACTTCTACGTTCATGTGGATGCTACCATGATTATGAATAATCATGAATGAATTGTGAATGATGATGAATGAGAAAGTTACAGAGGAACAAGGATCATACCCCCTCTGTTATTGGTAATGGTGAGAGGTTAGCATGTTTTGTTGTGGCTTCTGTAACTTTCTCACTCATTATTATTCATGATTCATTCATGATTTTTCTTAATCATGTCATCATCAGGATTAATTTAGTAGTGTTTAGAAACATGTTATCTACTCACTTAGACAGAAAATTACTCCAGTCATCATCCACCATTCAGTTACTATCGGGCAAAACATAACCCAAAACACAACCAAAACAAACTGCAAATGCAACCAACGAGTTTGGGACCAAATACTAAACTTTGACTACTTTAATACACTGTAAGTGAATTGGTCAAAATACGCATGACTTCTTCAAATGGGGGGACTAGATACATAAAGTACTTTCATTTATAAATGGTGAAACAGATATGTATTAAAAATACCCTAAAATAAAAGGTGACATTATATACTGTCACCTCATGAAACATTTGATTTCAAATCCACAATGCTGGAGTATAGAGCCACATTTAAAATGTTATCTTCACTGTCAAAATAGATATGGTGTGGACTGTATACTCAATACAATCTAAATTTGATACCTCACTGTCTGTCTTTTGACTGATACTGCTTTTTAAACTGCTCTGGTCAGTCTACTCAAATATTTGTACTATACATGTTTCTCTTTACAAGCAATATTATGATAATTTCTAATAATGATACATTCATTTATGAATAGATATGGCAGGTTTCAGGACACTGATGTATCTTAATATGTAGAAAAAATATACTGCCACTATTTTCACCACCAAAGAACAGCAGTGTGGTTTTAATATGATTTGACTCTTTGCAGGCTGTCAGGCTGTCTAGTCACAGAGGAAGGCTGTGCTTCTCTGATCTCAGCTCTGAAGTCAAACCCCTCACACCTGAGAGAGCTGGACCTGAGCTACAATCACCCAGGAGACTCAGGAGTCCAACTGCTCTCTGCTGGACTGGAGGATCCACACTGCAGACTGGAGAAACTCAAGTATGTAGAGGGTTTATGTCAATGTTCATATCAGACATGTTGGAGTTATCAGGCTAGTTAAGACAAACATTCTGACCACCACTTGGACTAAGTTATATGCTGACCTTGTGTGTGTGTGTGTGTCCAGTGTGTGTCTGTGTGTGTCCACTGTGTGTGTGTGTGTCGTGTGTGTGTGTGTTTGTCCAGTGTGTGTGTGTGTGTCCAGTGTGTGTGTGTGTGTGCACGTGTATCAGTACACACACTGGACACACACACACACTGGACACACATACACACTGGACACACACACAAACACTGGACACACACACACACACACACACACACACACACACACACTGTAAACACACACATACACACAAAGGACACACACACACTGGACAAACACACACACTGGACACACACACACACTGGACACACACACACTCACACTGGACACACACACACACACACACACTAGACATACACACACACACTGGACACACACACACAATGGACACACACACATACACACTGGACACACATGCACACACACACACACTGGACACACACGCACACACACACACTGGACACACACACACACACTGGACACACACACAAACACATAAACACACAGGACACACACAAACACACAGACTTACTCACACTGGACACACACACACACACACACACACCGTAAACACACACACTGGACACATACACACAAAGGACACAAACACACAGACTTACTCACACTGGACACACAGACACACACACACACACACACACACACACTGGACACACAAACACAAACACTGGACACACACATACACTGGACACACACACAAACACGACACACACACACACACACACGTGTATAGACTGACTGTGTGTGTGTGTGTGTGTGTGTGTGTGTGTGTGTGTGTGTGTGTGTGTGTGTAGTTCAGGTGTATCCTCAATGACTGTCTGTTCTTCTGCTTACCGCTACAGTGTGGAACATGGTGGAGAGAACACAATGAAACCTGGACTTAGAAAATGTGAGTGTTGACTGCTGTGAAGAATATGACTAAGAATAAGTCTTAATTCAAGTGAAGTCAAAGTCAAAGACCACCATCATTACTTACTTGGTCATATTAAATATCAGCTGTAGTTCTACAGAAGCAGAAATCAGGGACACCAAAGTTTACTAAGAGTTGCTATGACTGTGTGTGTGTGTGTATGTGTGTGTGATCAGTGTAAGTGTGTGTGTGTGTGTGTTCAGGATGTGTGTGTGTGTGTGTGTAATTAATGGGAATAAGTGTGTTTTATATTACCATACAGTATAACATATGATCATTCAACAAGTCTCAAGTTACCTTAACTTCACCTTTTGATACCTAGAAACATCTACATTAAATGAATTAGTGAAAAGTGAGTTAACATTCTAATGTGAATGATGATGATTTCTAATATTGTGTCTGGTTTTATCCATCAGATGTCTGTGATCTCACACTGGACCCAAACACAGTAAACAGATTCCTCTCTCTGTCTGAGGAGAACAGAAAGGTGACATGTAGGAGAGAGGAGCAGCCGTATCCTGATCACCCAGAGAGATTTGAGGTCTGGCCTCAGGTGCTGTGTAGAGAGGGTCTGACTGGGCGCTGTTACTGGGAGGTAGAGTGGAGTGGGAGTTGGGCTGGTATAGGAGTGACATATAAAGGAATCAGCAGGAGAGGAGGGGGTAGTGACTGTATGATTGGATGTAATGACAAGTCCTGGAGTCTGTTCTGCTCTGACAACCGTTACTCTGCCTGTCACAATAATAAGTCCACTATCATAGACGTCCCCTCCTCCAGCTCCCACAGAGTAGGAGTGTATCTGGACTGGCCAGCCGGCACTCTGTCCTTCTACAGAGTCTCCTCTGACACACTGACCCACCTGAACACATTCCACTCCACATTCACTGAGCCCCTCTATCCAGGGTTTTGGGTTTATGATGTTGACTCCTCAGTGTCCCTGTAAATAATAACCATGGTAACACTGACACACACACACACACACTGGACACACACTGGACACACACACACGCTGGACACAAACACTGGATACACACACACACACTGGACACAAACAAACACACAAACACACACACACACTGGACAAACACAAACACTGGACACACTCACACTGGACATACATACACACACACTGGACACACACACACACTGTACACACACACACACACTGAACACTCACACTGACACACACACACACACACTGGACACACACACACACACTGGACACACACACACACTGGACACACACACACACTGGACACACACACCCACACACATTGGACAAACAAACACACACACACACACTGGACACACACACACTGGACACACTCACACTGGACACACACACACACTGGACACACACACACATACACACACACACACACACCAGACAAACACACATACACACACTGGACACACACATACACACACTAGACATACACACACACACACACACACACACACACACACACTGGACACACACACACACACTGACACACACACACACACACACACACACACACACACACACACACTGGACACACACACACACACACACACACTGGACACACACACACACACACTGAACACACATACACACACACACACTGGACACACACACACACTGGACACACACACACACTGGACACACACACACACACACTGGACACACACACACACACACACACACACACACACACACACACACACACACACACACACACACACACACACACACTGGACACACACACACACACACACACCAGACACACACACACACACATACACTGGACACACACACACACTGGACACACACACACACTGGACACACACAAACACACACAAACACACACACACACTGGACACACACACACACACACACACTCACACACACACACACACACTGGACACACACAAACACACACAAACACTGGACAAACACACACACTGGACACACTCACACTGGACATACACACACACACACACTGGACACATACACACTGTACACACCTACAAACACTGAACACACACACTGGACACACACACACACTGGACACACACACACTGTACAAATACACACACAAACACACACACACTGGACACACAAACACACACCGGACACGCACACACACACATACACTGGACACACACACACTGGACAAACACACACACTGGACACACTCACACTGGACATACACACACACACTGGACACACTCACACTGTACACACACACACACACTGGACACACACACATTGAACAGACACACACACACTGGACACACACACACTGGACACACACACACACTGGACACACTCACACACTGGACACACACACACACTGGACACACACACACACTGGACACACACACACACACACACTGGACACACACACACTGGACACACTCACACTGGACAAACTCACACTGGACACACACACACACACCGGACACACACACACATACACTGGACACACACAAACACACACACACATACACACACACACACTGGACACACACTGGACACACACACACACACTGGACATACCCACACACACACTGGACACACACACACACATACTGGACACACACACACTGAACACACACACACACTGGACACACACACTGGACACACACACACAAACACACTTGATACACACTCACACACACTGGACACACACATACACACTGGACACACACACACTGGACACATTTCCATGTGTTGGATTTTGATGAAAGGAAATCCCATATAGCCTACTGGACAGGACTTTGCTATGGCATCTTCTGTTTGGGTGTCTCAGGTCAGGTCTGAGCCATGATCAGAATGTGTCTCTGTGTCTATTTCCAGCCCTGCCATTTCTACCTGTCCTGATCTAGTGTTTCACCCCTGACCTCCTCACACCGTCTCACTGTCCATGTCTGATTTTAGCTCCCACCTCTACTTCACTGTGTTATAATGGACCTTATGCTTGTTATGTCACCTCTGGAACCAGTTATCAAACATACTGACCTTTCTGACCCTATCCCATGGCCCTACTTTCTAGAAATGAACATTTAAATTCCTCTATGAGTTTTTTGTGTCCATTTACTTATCTATGTATTTGTTGTGTATTGGGGTTGTGCCGCAGAGCATCATGGGGGTTTGTATGTGTTGAGATGATCACGTTCCAGATAAATGGTTGAACTGATTCCTGTCTCCTGTCTCATCATTATTGAATTGTTATACAGACGTGGTTATGAAACCCACGAGACATAACAAAAGATTGGCGATGAGTAAGTCTGAATCTACAGGAACTACTCTGTCTGGAAGAAGTGGGTTTTTACAACTGTTTAAAACTGTTATTTTCTGTGGTCCAGTCTAGGCTAATGTTAGCACAGTGTATTGCTAGCAGAGGCAAGTGCATAGTGTAGCTAGCTAAGAAAGAGAGTTAACCAGTGGTGTAAAGTACTTTAGTAAAAATACTTTAAAGTACAACTTAAGTAGTTTTTTTGGGGGTATCTGTATTTGACTTTACTATTTATATTTTTGACTACTTTTACTTTTACTTCACTACATTCCTAAAGAAAATAATGTACTTTTACTCCATACATTTTCCTGACACCCAAAAGTACTTGTTACATTTTGAATGCTTAGCAGGACAGAAAATGGTCCAATTCACACACTTATCAAGAGAACATCCCTACTGCCTCTGATCTGAGCAGACTCACTAAACACAAATGCTTTGTTTGTAAATTGTCTGAGTGTTGGAGTGTACCTCTGGCTGAACGTACATTTTAAAAAAAACAAGAAAATCGTCTGGTTTGCTTTATGTAAGGAATTTGAAATGATTTATATTTGTACTTTTACTTTTGATACTTAAGTATATTTTAGCAATTACATTTACTTTTGATACTTAAGTATATTTAAAACCAAATACTTTTAGACTTTTATTCAAGTAGTATTTTACTGAGTGACTTTCACTTTTAGTTGAGTCATTTTCTATTAAGGGATCTTTACTTTTACTCAAGTATGACAATTGGGTACTTTTTCCACCACTGAGTTAACATCGTCATGGACGGCAGAAAAGGACTGGAGACGGACATCGGATTGGGAAAACAACGTGATTAAAAAGGAGGAATATACAGTGATTAAAGGAAAGGACATTTATTCAACTGTGAAGACAAACCTTTTAATTAAATCTGCTAAATGAGCGAACTTAGGAGGAAACGTCAGTGAGTGAAGTGAATGAAGATCACGTGACTGAGGAAAATATTGCTTTGGTTGAGGACAATATTGAAGTGAGTGACAATCAGGAGCTTATTGGGAAACGAACAATTATTGGAATTGTTGGAAACATTGGACAGTTTGATAAAAGTTTTGAGCAGTGGAGCTCATATACGGAACGGTTTGAATATTTTGTTCTTGTAAATGACATGGATGAGGACAACATTGTGCCTCCATGTTTTAGTGTAATGGGGCCAAAGACATTTAATTTACTAGGCAGCCTGCTACAGCCAGACAGAACAGGTAATAAGACGTATGGGGATATTGTGGAGATACTTAAAGGACATTTTTCACCAGAACCACTAGTTACTAAGACTTTCCTAGCTCGTTTGTGAGAACCAGTTATAGCCTTAGTCCTAGTTTTGATTCACCTGCCTGTTTGCCTACCTGTGTATGACCATTGCCTGCCTGTGACCACGATTCCTGTCTTCTGTAAAGGCGTAATACACACCTGCCGCTCTGCGCGTGAATCTACACCTTTTTCTCCTGAGTATTCATTACAGTACCCTAATGTTAAGTGGCATAAATGTATAGTTATTAGGAGCAGACATCTTTAAAGATAATAAGAAAGAGGGAAAAGATAGAAACTAAATGAAATGATGAAAGTATAAAATAGTAACCATCTGGTGAGCTAATACCCTGACCCTACCACAAACCCACCAACCCCTCCCCATCTGAGGGAGTTAATAAACCATACCCTTAGACGCTAGTCTTAAGCTAGATGTACCTGCTATCAGCATCGCCCCAAAGAGGTTAATTCTAAATTATATGTATATGGCATTAGAAGTGCATTGACTGTTCCCTGTAACATAAATATATTGTTAGTCGAGTCACAAAATACAATTTGAATCAAAGCGACAAACATCGGCAACAATAATGACTGGACTATTTAGCCTCACTTGAGCATGTCTCAACAACAACAACAACAACAACAACAACAGAGGATGCGTTCATAGTCACCAACAGCGCCTATCCGCACACACAAACGTCAACCAATCTGCATTTTTATTTATTTTATTTTTATTTCACCTTTATTTAACCAGGTAAGCCAGTTGAGAACAAGTTCTCATTTACAACTGCGACCTGGCCAAGATAAAGCACCAAGGCGCCCTGAAACCTGCGCTGCGAAACACACGTTAGGTTTGGGGGAGGGGAAGCTGATCCTAGATCTGTATCTAGGGGAAACTTCACCCCAGCAAAGAGAGATGGGGGAAGAGGAGGAGAGAGAGCGTTGCTCTCAGGATTGACAGATCATCTACAACATCTACCAGTAGGAAATTGGTGGACGTTAGAGAAATACTCCAGTAACTGAAAGGTCACTGGTTTGAGTCCTGAGCCAGGCAACAAAACATGGGGATTTGATCTGAACTGGCAGATCTGTGACCAACCCTTCAGAAAGACAAATTCCTTTGTTCCTGTAACATGGACCAATAAAGTTGTACTGTGCTGTGCCGTTCTTTGTTGCACTATTTAACCAACGTTAGCTAAGCTTGTGATGAAATTGTGTGATGTTACTAATTGCTGCTTTTGAAATTCATTGTTGTTTTCTTACCAGGACACTGTCCCTCGACAGACACCAGGTTATATTGAAATTCTACTTGATTAGCACCTACTAGGCGTAAGGACGATGTTAGCCCCCAGGCTCACATGTCAACAAGAGCAGGGAAGGACAGGGGACAGCAGAGAAGGATAATACCAGATGGAGAAAGTGCCGTGTCAGTGACACACAAATTACCATCCAATAAAAACATCTGCTTTTCTCCATACCGTCATGACTGTAGCAGATATTTCAAAACGTTAAAAACGAGTCATTTAAATGACTCTTAATACACATTTCCATCAGAACCATCAGAACTCATAGCTATAAAGCAGTTGGATACAAAGCTTACCTCATGCTTCAGATCGATAGTGAAGTCAGTCTTGAGTGGGTCCTCTTTCCCTTTGTTTGAAGCTTACCTCATGCTTCAGATCGATAGTGAAGTCAGTCTTGAGTGGGTCCTCTTTCCCTTTGTTTGAAGCTTACCTCATGCTTCAGATCGATAGTGAGGTCAGTCTTGAGTGGGTCCTCTTTCCCTTTGTTTGAAGCTTACCTCATGCTTCAGATCGATAGTGAAGTCAGTCTTGAGGGGTCCTCTTTCCCTTTGTTTGAAGCTTACCTCATGCTTCAGATCGATAGTGAAGTCGGTCTTGAGTGGGTCCTCTTTCCCCCTTTGTTTGAAGCTTACCTCTATGCTTCAGATCGATAGTGAAGTCAGTCTTGAGTGGGTCCTCTTTCCTTTGTTTGAAGCTTACCTCATGCTTCAGATCGATAGTGAAGTCAGTCTTGAGTGGGTCCTCTTTCCCTTTGTTTGAAGCTTTACCTCATGCTTCAGATCGAAGTGAGGTCGGTCTTGAGTGGGTCCTCTTTCCCTTTGTTTGAAGCTTACCTCATGCTTCAGATCGATAGTGAAGTCAGTCTTGAGTGGGTCCTCTTTCCCTTTGTTTGAAGCTTACCTCATGCTTCAGATCGATAGTGAAGTCAGTCTTGAGTGGGTCCTCTTTCCCTTTGTTTGAAGCTACCTCATGCTTCAGATCGATAGTGAAGTCAGTCTTGAGTGGGTCCTCTTTCCCTTTGTTTGAAGCTTACCTCATGCTTCAGATCGATAGTGAAGTCGTCTTGAGTGGGTCCTCTTTCCCTTTGTTTGAAGCTTACCTCATGCTTCAGATCGATAGTGAAGTCAGTCTTGAGTGGGTCCTCTTTCCCTTTGTTTGAAGCTACCTCATGCTTCAGATCGATAGTTAAGTCAGTCTTGAGTGGGTCCTCTTTCCCTTTGTTTGAAGCTTACCTCATGCTTCAGATCGATAGTGAAGTCAGTCTTGAGTGGGTCCTCTTTCCCCATTGTTTGAGAGCCTGGAACATCAAATCACTGTCTATTGAATTCATAGTTGGAACTGAATATAATGAGTATTACTTTCCCCACCACTCAGGGAATGTTGATGATAGACTGAAAACAAACAGTGTAACAAAGGTTTTGTCCAGCAGAACACATTACTGCTGAGATGTGGTTGCTAGGCAGGTTTCTAAAGACCACTAGGGGAAAAACAAGGTCTCTGTTAGAAGGGATAGAATAGGCTTAAAGGACGACAGATGGAGACCAGGGTTAAAGGAGGATTGAAGAAGACTCGTTTTAACGGAAGGTAGATGGAGAGTAGTGTTAAAGGAGGGTAGAAGGAGACTAGTTTTAACGGAAGGTAGATGGAGAGTAGTGTTAAAGGAGGGTAGAAGGAGACTAGTTTTAACGGAAGGTAGATGGAGACCAGGGTTAAAGGAGGGTAGAAGGAGACTAGTTTTAACGGAAGGTAGATGGAGACCAGGGTTAACGGAGGGTTGATGGAGTCTAGTTTTAACGGAAGGTAGATGGAGACCAGGGTTAAAGGAGGGTAGAAGGAGACTAGTTTTAACGGAAGGTAGATGGAGAGTAGTGTTAAAGGAGGGTAGAAGGAGACTAGTTTTAACGGAAGGTAGATGGAGACCAGGGTTAAAGGAGGGTAGAAGGAGACTAGTTTTAACGGAAGGTAGATGGAGACCAGAGGTTAAAGGAGGGTAGAAGGAGACTAGTTTTAACGGAAGGTAGATGGAGAGTAGGGTTAAAGGAGGGTAGAAGGAGACTAGTTTTAACGGAAGGTAGATGGAGACCAGGGTTAAAGGAGGCTAGAAGGAGACTAGTTTTAACGGAAGGTAGATGGAGAGTAGGGTTAAAGGAGGGTTGAAGGAGACTAGTTTTAACGGAAGGTAGATGGAGACCAGGGTTAAAGGAGGGTAGAAGGAGACTAGTTTTAACGAAGGTAGATGGAGAGTAGGGTTAAAGGAGGGTTGAAGGAGACTAGTTTTAACGGAAGGTAGATGGAGACCAGGGTTGAAAGGAGGGTAGAAGGAGACTAGTTTTAACGGAAGGTAGATGGAGAGTAGGGTTAAAGGAGGGTAGAAGGAGACTAGTTTTAACGGAAGGTAGATGGAGACCAGGGTTACAGGAGGGTAGAAGGAGACTAGTTTTAACGGAAGGTAGATGGAGACCAGGGTTACAGGAGGTTTGAAGGAGACTAGATTTAACGGAAGATAGATGGAGACCAGGGGTTAAAGGAGGTAGAAGGAGACTAGTTTTAACTGGAAGGTAGATGGAGACCAGGGTTAAAGGAGGGTAGAAGGAGACTAGTTTTAACGGAAGGTAGATGGAGAGTAGGGTTAAAGGAGGGTAGAAGGAGACTAGTTTTAACGGAAGGTAGATGGAGAGTAGGTTAAAGGAGGGTTGAAGGAGACTAGTTTTAACGGAAGGTAGATGGAGAGTAGGGGTTAAAGGAGGGTAGAAGGAGACTAGTTTTAACGGAAGGTAGATGGAGACCAGGGATAAAGGAGGGTAGAAGGAGACTAGTTTTTAACGGAGTAGATGGAGAGTAGGGTTAAAGGAGGGTAGAAGGAGACTAGTTTTAACGGAAGGTAGATGGAGAATAGGGTTACAGGAGGGTAGAAGGAGACTAGTTTTAATGGAAGGTAGATGGAGACCAGGGTTAAAGGAGGGTTGATGGAGACTAGTTTTAACGGAAGATAGATGGAGAGTAGGGTTAAAGGAGGGTAGAAGGAGACTAGTTTTAACAGAAGGTAGATGGAGACCAGGGTTACAGGAGGGTTAAAGAAGGGTAGAAGGAGATTATTTTTAACGGAAGGTAGATGGAGACCAGGGTTAAAGGAGGGTTGATGGAGACTAGTTTTAACAGAAGGTAGATGGAAACCAGGGTTAAAGGAGGGTAGAAGGAGACTAGTTTTAACAGAAGGTAGATGGAGACCAGGGTTAAAGGAGGGTTGAAGGAGACTAGTTTTAACGGAAGGTAGATGGAGACCAGGGTTAAAGGAGGGTAGGAAGGAGACTAGTTTTAACGGAAGGTAAAATGGAGACCAGAGTTAAAGGAGGGTTGAAGGGAGCTCAGTTTAAACGGAAGGTAGATGGAGACCAGGGTTAAAGGAGGGTTGGAAGGAGACTAGTTTTAATGGAAGGTAGATGGAGAGTAGTTAAAGGAGGGTAGAAGGAGACTAGTTTTGAACGGAAGGTAGATGGAGACCAGGGTTAAAGGAGGGGTTGAAGGAGACTAGTTTTAACAGAAGGTAGATGGAGAGTAGGGTTACAGGAGGGTTGAAGGAGACTAGTTTTAACGGAAGGTAGATGGAGAGTAGGGGTTAAAGGAGGGTTGAAGGAGACTAGTTTTAACGGAAGGTAGATGGAGAGTAGGGGTTAAAGGAGGGTAGAAGGAGACTAGTTTTAACGGAAGGTAGATGGAGACCAGGGTTAAAGGAGGGTTGAAGGAGACTAGTTTTTATCGGAAGGTAGATGGAGAGTAGGGTTAAAGGAGGTTGAAGGAGACTCGTTTTACGGAAGGTAGATGGAGAGTAGGGTTAAAGGAGGGTCTGAAGGAGACTAGTTTTAACGGAAGGTAGATGGAGAGTAGGGTTAAAGGAGGGTAGAAGGAGACTAGTTTTAACGGAAGGTAGATGGAGACCAGGGTTAAAGGAGGGTTGAAGGAGACTAGTTTTATCGGAAGGTAGATGGAGAGTAGGGTTAAAGGAGGGTTGAAGGAGACTCGTTTTAACGGAAGGTAGATGGAGAGTAGGGTTAAAGGAGGGTAGAAGGAGACTAGTTTTAACGGAAGGTAGATGGAGACCAGGGTTAAAGGAGGGTTGAAGGAGGCTAGTTTTAACGGAAGGTAGATGGAGACCAGGGTTAAAGGAGGGTTGAAGGAGACTAGTTTTAACAGAAGGTAGATGGAGACCAGGGTTAAAGGAGGGTAGAAGGAGACTAGTTTTAACGGAAGGTAGATGGAGACCAGGGTACTGGAGGGTTGATGGAGTCTAGTTTTACGGAAGGTAGATGGAGACCAGGGTTAAAGGAGGGTTGATGGAGACTAGTTTTAACAGAAGGTAGATGGAGACCAGGGTTAAAGGAGGGTAGAAGGAGACTAGTTTTAACAGAAGGTAGATGGAGAGTAGGGTTAAAGGAGGGTAGAAGGAGACTAGTTTTAACGGAAGGTAGATGGAGACCAGGGTTAAAGGAGGGTAGAAGGAGACTAGTTTTAACAGAAGGTAGATGGAGAGTAGGGTTAAAGGAGGGTAGAAGAGACTAGTTTTAACGGAAGGTAGATGGAGACCAGGGTTACAGGAGGTTTGAAGGAGACTAGATTTAACGGAAGATAGATGGAGACCAGGGTTAAAGGAGGGTAGAAGGAGACTAGTTTTAACTGGAAGGTAGATGGAGAGTAGGGTTAAAGGAGGGTTGAAGGAGAGCTTTTAACGGAAGGTAGATGGAGAGTAGTGTTAAAGGAGGGTAGAAGGAGACTAGTTTTAACGGAAGGTAGATGGAGACCAGGGTTAAAGGAGGGTAGAAGGAGACTAGTTTTAACGGAAGGTAGATGGAGACCAGGGTTAAAGGAGGGTAGAAGGAGACTAGTTTTAACGGAAGGTAGATGGAGAGTAGGGTTAAAGGAGGGTAGAAGGAGACTAGTTTTAACGGAAGGTAGATGGAGACCAGGGTTAAAGGAGGGTAGAAGGAGACTAGTTTTAACGGAAGGTAGATGGAGAGTAGGGTTAAAGGAGGGTTGAAGGAGACCGTTTGCGGAAGGTAGATGGAGACCAGGGTTAAAGGAGGGTAGAAGGAGACCGTTTAACGGAAGGTAGATGGAGAGTAGGGGTTAAAGGAGGGTTGAAGGAGACTAGTTTTAACGGGAAGGTAGATGGAGACCAGGGTTAAAGGAGGGTAGAAGGAGACTAGTTTTAACGGAAGGTAGATGGAGAGTAGGGTTAAAGGAGGGTAGAAGGAGACTAGTTTTAACGAAGGTAGATGGAGACCAGGGTTACAGGAGGGTAGAAGGAGACTAGTTTTAACGGAAAGATGGAGACCAGGGTTACAGGAGGTTTGAAGGAGACTAGATTTAACGTGAAGATAGATGAGACCAGGGTTAAAGGAGGGTAGAAGGAGACTAGTTTTAACGGAAGGTAGATGGAGACCAGGGTTAAAGGAGGGTAGAAGGAGACTAGTTTTAACGGAAGGTAGATGGAGAGTAGGGTTAAAGGAGGGTAGAAGGAGACTAGTTTTCTAACGAAGGTAGATGGAGAGTAGGGTTAAAGGAGGGTTGAAGGAGACTAGTTTTAACGAGAAGGTAGATGGAGAGTAGATTAAAGGAGGGTAGAAGGAGACTAGTTTTAACGGAAGGTAGATGGAGAACAGGGATAAAGGAGGGTAGAAGGAGACTAGTTTTAACGAAAGTAGATGGAGAGTAGGGTTAAAGGAGGGTAGAAGGAGACTAGTTTTAACGGAAGGTAGATGGAGAATAGGGTTACAGGAGGGTAGAAGGGAGACTAGTTTTAATGGAAGGTAGATGGAGACCAGGGTTAAAGGAGGGTTGATGGAGACTAGTTTTAACGGAAGATAGATGGAGAGTAGGGTTAAAGGAGGGTAGAAGGAGACTAGTTTTAACAGAAGGTAGATGGAGACCAGGGTTGCAGGAGGGTTAAAAGAAGGGTAGAAGGAGATTATTTTAACGGAAGGTAGATGGAGACCAGGTGTTAAAGGAGGGTTGATGGAGACTAGTTTTAACAGAAGGTAGATGGAAACCAGGGTTAAAGGAGGGTAGAAGGAGACTAGTTTTGATAGAAGGTAGATGGAGACCAGGGTTAAAGGAGGTTGAAGGAGACTAGTTTTAACGGAAGGTAGATGGAGACCAGGGTTAAAGGAGGGTAGAAGGAGACTAGTTTTAACGGAAGGTAAATGGAGACCAGGGTTAAAGGAGGGTTGAAGGAGCCTAGTTTAAACGGAAGGTAGATGGAGACCAGGGTTAAAGGAGGGTTGAAGGAGACTAGTTTTAATGGAAGGTAGATGGAGAGTAGGGTTAAAGGAGGGTAGAAGGGAGACTAGTTTTAACGTGAAGGTAGATGGAGACCAGGTTAAAGGAGGGTTGAAGGAGACTAGTTTTAACAGAAGGTAGATGGAGAGTAGGTTATAGGAGGGTTGAAGGAGACTGTTTTAACGGAAGGTAGATGGAGAGTAGGGGTTAAAGGAGGGTTGAAGGAGACTAGTTTTAACGGAAGGTAGATGGAGAGTAGGGTTAAAGGAGGGTAGAAGGAGACTAGTTTTAACGGAAGGTAGATGGAGACCAGGGTTAAAGGAGGGTTGAAGGAGACTAGTTTTATCGGAAGGTAGATGGAGAGTAGGGTTAAAGGAGGGTTGAAGGAGACTCGTTTTAACGGAAGGTAGATGGAGAGTAGGGTTAAAGGAGGGTTGAAGGAGACTAGTTTTAACGGAAGGTAGATGGAGAGTAGGGTTAAAGGAGGGTAGAAGGAGACTAGTTTTAACTGGAAGGTAGATGGAGACCAGAGTTAAAGGAGTTTGAAGGAGACTAGTTTTATCGGAAGGTAGATGGAGAGTAGGGTTAAAGGAGGGTTGAAGGAGACTCGCTTTTAACGGAAGGTAGATGGAGAGTAGGGTTAAAGGAGGGTAGAAGGGAGACTAGTTTTAACGGAAGGTAGATGGAGACCAGGGTTAAAGGAGGGTTGAAGGAGGCTAGTTTGACGGAAGGTAGATGGAGACCAGGGTTAAAGGAGGGTTGAAGGAGACTAAGTTTTAACAGAAGGTAGATGGAGACCAGGGTTAAAGGAGGGTAGAAGGAGACTGTTTTAACGGAAGGTAGATGGAGACCAGGGTTCGGAGGGTTGATGGAGTCTAGTTTTAACGGAAGGTAGATGGAGACCAGGGTTAAAGGAGGGGTTGATGGAGACTAGTTTTAACAGAAGGTAGATGGAGACCAGGGTTAAAGGAGGGTAGAAGGAGACTAGTTTTAACAGAAGGTAGATGGGAGAGAGGGTTAAAGGAGGGTAGAAGGAGACTAGTTTTAACGGAAGGTAGATGGAGACCAGGGGTTAAAGGAGGGTAGAAGGAGACTAGTTTTAACAGAAGGTAGATGGAGAGTAGGGTTAAAGGAGGGTAGAAGGAGACTAGTTTTAACGGAAGGTAGATGGAGACCAGGGTTACAGGAGGTTTGAAGGAGACTAGATTTAACGGAAGATAGATGGAGACCAGGGTTAAAGGAGGGTAGAAGTGAGACTAGTTTTAACGGAAGGTAGATGGAGACCAGGTTAAAGGAGGGTAGAAGGAGACTAGTTTTAGCGGAAGGTAGATGAGAGTAGAAGTTAAAGGAGGGGTTGAAGGAGACTAGTTTTAACTGAAGGTAGATAGAGTAGGGTTAAAGAGAGGGTAGAAGGAGACTAGTTTTAACTGGAAGGTAGATGAGAGAGCAAGGTTAAAGAGGTTAGAAGGGAGACTAGTTTAACGGAAGGTAGATGGAGAATAGGGTTAAAGGAGGGTAGAAGGAGACTAGTTTTTAACGGAAGGTAGATGGAGATCAGGGATAAAGGAGGGTAGAAGGAGACTAGTTTTAATGGAAAGAGATGGAGAGAGGTTAAAGGAGGGTAGAAGGAGACTAGTTTTAACTCGGAAGGTAGATGGAGAATAGAGTTAAGGAGGGTAGAAGGAGACTAGTTTTAACGGAAGGTAGATGGAACCAGGGTTAAGGAGGAGGCTGATGAGACTAGTTTTAACGGAAGATAGATGGAGAGTAAGGTTAAAGGAGGGTAGAGAAGGAGACTAGTTTTAACAGAAGGTAGATGGAGACCGTAAAGTTACAGGAGGGGTAAAGAAGGGTAGAAGGAGATTATTTTAAAGGAAGGTAGATGGAGACCAGGGTTAAAGGGAGGGTTGATGGAGACTAGTTTTAACAGAAGGTAGATGGAGACCAGGGGTTAAAGGAGGGTAGAAGAGACTAGTTTTAACAGAAGGTAGATGGAGACCAGGGTTAAAGGAGGGTTGATGGAGACTAGTTTTAACAGAAGGTAGATGGAGACTAGGGTTAAAGGAGGGTAGAAGGGAGACTAGTTTTAACGGAAGATAGATGGAGACCAGGGTTAAAGGAGGGTAGTAAGGAGACTAGTTTTAACCGAAGGTAAATGGAGACCAGGGTTAAGAGGAGGGTTGAAGGAGACTAGTTTAAGTGGAAGGTAGATGGAGACCAGGGTTAAAAGGAGGGTTGAAGGGGACTAGTTTTAATGGAAGGTAGATGGAGAGTAAGGTTAAAGGAGGGTAGAAGGACTAGTTTTAACGAAGGTAGATGGAGACCAGGGTTAAAGGAGGTTGAAGGAGACTAGTTTTAACGGAAGGTAGATGGAGAGTAGGGTTCAGGAGGGTTGAAGGAGACTAGTTTTAACGGAAGGTAGATGGAGAGTAGAGTTAAAGGAGGGTTGAAGGAGACTAGTTTTACGTGAAGGTAGATGGAGAGTAGGGTTAAAGGAGGGTAGAGGGAGACTAGTTTTAACGGAAGGTAGATGGAGACCAGGGTTAAAGGAGGGTTGAAGGAGACTAGTTTTAACGGAAGGTAGATGGAGAGTAGGGTTAAATGAGGGTTGAAGGGGAGACTCGTTTTAACGGACGGTAGATGGAGAGTAGGGTTAAAGGAGGGTAGAAGGAGACTAGTTTTTAACGGAAGGTAGATGGAGACCAGGGTTAAAGGGAGGGTTGAAGGAGGCTAGTTTTTAACCGGAAGGTAGATGGAGACCAGGGTTAAAGGAGGGTTGAAGGAGACTAGTTTTAACGGAAGGTAGATGGAGACCAGGGTTAAAGGAGGGTTTCAAGGAGACAGTTTTTAACTGGAAAGTAGATGGAGAGTAGGTTAAAGGAGGGTAGAAGGAGACTAGTTTGAACGGAAGGTAGATGGAGAGTAGGGTTACAGGAGATTGAAGGAGACTAGTTTTAACGGAAGGTAGATGGAAGTAGGTTAAAGAGGTAGAAGGAGACTAGTTTTAAACTGAAGGGATGGAGACCAGGGTTAAAGGAGGGTTGAAGGAGACTAGTTTTAACGGAAGGCTAGATGGAGAGTAGGGTTAAAGGGGGAAGGAGACTAGTTTTAACGGAAGGTAGATGGAGAGTAGGTTAAAGAGGAAGTAGAAGGAGACTAGTTTTAACGGAAGGTAGATGGAGACCAGGGTTAAAGGAGGGTTGAAGGAGACTAGTTTTAACGGAAGGTAGATGGAGAGTAGGTTAAAGGAGGTTAGAAATGGACTGATTTAATGGAAGGTAGATGGAGAGTAGGGTTAAAGGAGGTAGAAGGAGACTAGTTTTAACGGAAGGTAGATGGAGACCAGGGTTAAAGGAGGGTTGAAGGAGGCTAGTTTTAACGGAAGGTAGATGGAGACCAGGGTTAAAGGAGGGTTGAAGGAGACTAGTTTTAACGGAAGGTAGATGGAGACCAGGGTTAAAGGAGGGTTGAAGGAGACTAGTTTTAACTGAAAGTAGATGGAGAGTAGGGTTAAAGGAGGGTAGAAGGAGACTAGTTTTAACGGAAGGTAGATGGAGAGTAGGGTTACAGGAGGATTAAAGGAGACTAGTTTTAACGGAAGGTAGATGGAGAGTAGGGTTAAAGGAGGGTAGAAGGAGACTAGTTTTAACAGAAGGTAGATGGAGAGTAGGGTTAAAGGAGGGTAGAAGGAGACTAGTTTTAACGGAAGGTAGTTTTAACTAGTTTTAACAGAAGGTAGATGGAGACCAGGGTTAAAGGAGGGTAGAAGGAGACTAGTTTTAACGGAAGGTAGATGGAGACCAGGGTTAACGGAGGGTTGATGGAGTCTAGTTTTAACGGAAGGTAGATGGAGACCAGGGTTAAAGGAGGGTTGATGGAGACTAGTTTTAACAGAAGGTAGATGGAGACCAGGGTTAAAGGAGGGTAGAAGGAGACTAGTTTTAACGGAAGGTAGATGGAGACCAGGGTTAAAGGAGGGTAGAAGGAGACTAGTTTTAACAGAAGGTAGATGGAGAGTAGGGGGTTAAAGGAGGGTAGAAGGAGACTAGTTTTAACGGAAGGTAGATGGAGACCAGGGTTACAGGAGGTTTGAAGGAGACTAGATTTAACGGAAGATAGATGGAGACCAGGGTTAAAGGAGGGTAGAAGGAGACTAGTTTTAACGGAAGGTAGATGGAGAGTAGGGTTAAAGGAGGGTTGAAGGAGACTAGTTTTAACGGAAGGTAGATGGAGAGTAGGGTTAAAGGAGGGTAGAAGGAGACTAGTTTTAACGGAAGGTAGATGGAGAGTAGGGGTTAAAGGAGGGTTGAAGGACTAGTTTTAACGGAAGGTAGATGGAGAGTAGGGTTAAAGGAGGGTAGAAGGAGACTAGTTTTAACGGAAGGTAGATGGAGACCAGGGATAAAGGAGGGTAGAAGGAGACTAGTTTTAACGGAAGGTAGATGGAGAGTAGGTTAAAGGAGGGTAGAAGGAGACTAGTTTTAACGGAAGGTAGATGGAGACCAGGGATAAAGGAGGGTAGAAGGAGACTAGTTTTAACGGAAAGTAGATGGAGAGTAGGGTTAAAGGAGGGTAGAAGGAGACTAGTTTTAACGGAAGGTAGATGGAGAATAGGGTTACAGGAGGGTAGAAGGAGACTAGTTTTAACGGAAGGTAGATGGAGACCAGGGTTAAAGGAGGGTTGATGGAGACTAGTTTTAACGGAAGATAGATGGAGAGTAGGGTTAAAGGAGGGTAGAAGGAGACTAGTTTTAACAGAAGGTAGATGGAGACCAGGGTTACAGGAGGGTTAAAGAAGGGTAGAAGGAGATTATTTTTAACGGAAGGTAGATGGAGACCAGGGTTAAAGGAGGGTTGATGGAGACTAGTTTTAACAGAAGGTAGATGGAGACCAGGGTTAAAGGAGGGTAGAAGGAGACTAGTTTTAACAGAAGGTAGATGGAGACCAGGGTTAAAGGAGGGTAGAAGGAGACTAGTTTTAACGGAAGGTAAATGGAGACCAGGGTTAAAGGAGGGTTGAAGGAGACTAGTTTAAACGGAAGGTAGATGGAGACCAGGGTTAAAGGAGGGTTGAAGGAGACTAGTTTTAATGGAAGGTAGATGGAGAGTAGGGTTAAAGGAGGGTAGAAGGAGACTAGTTTTAACGGAAGGTAGATGGAGACCAGGGTTAAAGGAGGGTTGAAGGAGACTAGTTTTAACGGAAGGTAGATGGAGAGTAGGGTTACAGGAGGGTTGAAGGAGACTAGTTTTAACGGAAGGTAGATGGAGAGTAGGGTTAAAGGAGGGTTGAAGGAGACTAGTTTTAACGGAAGGTAGATGGAGAGTAGGGTTAAAGGAGGGTAGAAGGAGACTAGTTTTAACGGAAGGTAGATGGAGACCAGGGTTAAAGGAGGGTTGAAGGAGACTAGTTTTAACGGAAGGTAGATGGAGAGTAGGGTTAAAGGAGGGTTGAAGGAGACTCGTTTTAACGGAAGGTAGATGGAGAGTAGGGTTAAAGGAGGGTAGAAGGAGACTAGTTTTAACGGAAGGTAGATGGAGACCAGGGTTAAAGGAGGGTTGAAGGAGGCTAGTTTTAACGGAAGGTAGATGGAGACCAGGGTTAAAGGAGGGTTGAAGGAGACTAGTTTTAACGGAAGGTAGATGGAGACCAGGGTTAAAGGAGGGTTGAAGGAGACTAGTTTTAACTGAAAGTAGATGGAGAGTAGGGTTAAAGGAGGGTAGAAGGAGACTAGTTTTAACGGAAGGTAGATGGAGAGTAGGGTTACAGGAGGATTGTCACGATCGTCTGAAGGAGGAGACCAATGCGCAGCGTTGCGAGTGAACATGATGACTTTATTAACTTAAAGCAACCACGAAGAAAACAACAAATGACGATCCGTGAAGTTCTATACTGAATACTACTAACAGCAACAAAGAAACAATAACCCACAACACAAAGTGAACTCACACAGTAGTAGAGTATGGCTCCCAATCAGAGATAACGAGCCGACAGCTGACACTCGATACCTCCGATTGGGAGTCATACGACTAATCAAGAACAATTAACCAAACATAGAAAATGCACAACCAGAAATCCCCAACATAGAAATGCACCCAAACAATGAAACTAAACAACCCTGGCTCAAATATCAAGGTCCGTGGAGCCAGAGTGTCACAAGGATGAAGGAGACTAGTTTTAACGGAAGGTAGATGGAGAGTAGGGTTAAAGGAGGGTAGAAGGAGACTAGTTTTAACAGAAGGTAGATGGAGAGTAGGGTTAAAGGAGGGTAGAAGGAGACTAGTTTTAACGGAAGGTAGTTTTAACTAGTTTTAACAGAAGGTAGATGGAGACCAGGGTTAAAGGAGGGTAGAAGGAGACTAGTTTTAACGGAAGGTAGATGGAGACCAGGGTTAACGGAGGGTTGATGGAGTCTAGTTTTAACGGAAGGTAGATGGAGACCAGGGTTAAAGGAGGGTTGATGGAGACTAGTTTTAACAGAAGGTAGATGGAGACCAGGGTTAAAGGAGGGTAGAAGGAGACTAGTTTTAACGGAAGGTAGATGGAGACCAGGGTTAAAGGAGGGTAGAAGGAGACTAGTTTTAACAGAAGGTAGATGGAGAGTAGGGTTAAAGGAGGGTAGAAGGAGACTAGTTTTAACGGAAGGTAGATGGAGACCAGGGTTACAGGAGGTTTGAAGGAGACTAGATTTAACGGAAGATAGATGGAGACCAGGGTTAAAGGAGGGTAGAAGGAGACTAGTTTTAACGGAAGGTAGATGGAGACCAGGGTTAAAGGAGGGTAGAAGGAGACTAGTTTTAACGGAAGGTAGATGGAGAGTAGGGTTAAAGGAGGGTTGAAGGAGACTAGTTTTAACGGAAGGTAGATGGAGAGTAGGGTTAAAGGAGGGTAGAAGGAGACTAGTTTTAACGGAAGGTAGATGGAGAGTAGGGTTAAAGGAGGGTTGAAGGAGACTAGTTTTAACGGAAGGTAGATGGAGAGTAGGGTTAAAGGAGGGTAGAAGGAGACTAGTTTTAACGGAAGGTAGATGGAGACCAGGGATAAAGGAGGGTAGAAGGAGACTAGTTTTAACGGAAAGTAGATGGAGAGTAGGGTTAAAGGAGGGTAGAAGGAGACTAGTTTTAACGGAAGGTAGATGGAGAATAGGGTTACAGGAGGGTAGAAGGAGACTAGTTTTAACGGAAGGTAGATGGAGACCAGGGTTAAAGGAGGGTTGATGGAGACTAGTTTTAACGGAAGATAGATGGAGAGTAGGGTTAAAGGAGGGTAGAAGGAGACTAGTTTTAACAGAAGGTAGATGGAGACCAGGGTTACAGGAGGGTTAAAGAAGGGTAGAAGGAGATTATTTTTAACGGAAGGTAGATGGAGAAGGCGTTAAAGGAGGGTTGATGGAGACTAGTTTTAACAGAAGGTAGATGGAGACCAGGGTTAAAGGAGGGTAGAAGGAGACTAGTTTTAACAGAAGGTAGATGGAGACCAGGGTTAAAGGAGGGTTGATGGAGACTAGTTTTAACAGAAGGTAGATGGAGACCAGGGTTAAAGGAGGGTAGAAGGAGACTAGTTTTAACGGAAGATAGATGGAGAGTAGGGTTAAAGGAGGGTAGAAGGAGACTAGTTTTAACGGAAGGTAGATGGAGACCAGGGTTAAAGGAGGGTTGAAGGAGACTAGTTTTAACGGAAGGTAGATGGAGAGTAGGGTTACAGGAGGGTTGAAGGAGACTAGTTTTAACGGAAGGTAGATGGAGAGTAGGGTTAAAGGAGGGTTGAAGGGGACTAGTTTTAACGGAAGGTAGATGGAGACCAGGGTTAAAGGAGGGTTGAAGGAGGCTAGTTTTAACGGAAGGTAGATGGAGACCAGGGTTAAAGGAGGGTTGAAGGAGACTAGTTTTAACGGAAGGTAGATGGAGACCAGGGTTAAAGGAGGGTTCAAGGAGACTAGTTTTAACTGAAAGTAGATGGAGAGTAGGGTTAAAGGAGGGTAGAAGGAGACTAGTTTTAACGGAAGGTAGATGGAGAGTAGGGTTAAAGGAGGGTAGAAGGAGACTAGTTTTAACGGAAGGTAGATGGAGACCAGGGTTAAAGGAGGGTTGAAGGAGACTAGTTTTAACGGAAGGTAGATGGAGAGTAGGGTTAAAGGAGGGTTGAAGGAGACTAGTTTTAACGGAAGGTAGATGGAGAGTAGGGTTAAAGGAGGGTAGAAGGAGACTAGTTTTAACGGAAGGTAGATGGAGAGTAGGGTTAAAGGAGGGTTGAAGGAGACTAGTTTTAACGGAAGGTAGATGGAGAGTAGGGTTAAAGGAGGGTAGAAGGAGACTAGTTTTAACGGAAGGTAGATGGAGACCAGGGATAAAGGAGGGTAGAAAGAGACTAGTTTTAACGGAAGGTAGATGGAGACCAGGGTTAAAGGAGGGTAGAAGGAGACTCGTTTTAACGGAAGGTAGATGGAGAGTAGGGTTAAATGAGGGTAGAAGGAGACTAGTTTTAACGGAAGGTAGATGGAGAATAGGGTTACAGGAGGGTAGAAGGAGACTAGTTTTAACGGAAGGTAGATGGAGACCAGGGTTAAACGAGGGTTGATGGAGACTAGTTTTAACGGAAGGTAGATGGAGAGTAGGGTTAAAGGAGGGTAGAAGGAGACTAGTTTTAACAGAAGGTAGATGGAGACCAGGGTTACAGGAGGGTAGAAGGAGGGTAGAATGAGACTAGTTTTAACGGAAGGTAGATGGAGAGTAGGGTTAAAGGAGGGTAGAAGGAGATTAGTTTTAACGGAAGGTAGATGGAGACCAGGGTTAAAGGAGGGTTGATGGAGACTAGTTTTAACAGAAGGTAGATGGAGACCAGGGTTAAAGGAGGGTAGAAGGAGACTAGTTTTAACAGAAGGTAGATGGAGACCAGGGTTAAAGGAGGGTTGATGGAGACTAGTTTTAACAGAAGGTAGATGGAGACCAGGGTTAAAGGAGGGTAGAAGGAGACTAGTTTTAACAGAAGGTAGATGGAGAGTAGGGTTAAAGGAGGGTAGAAGGAGACTAGTTTTAACAGAAGGTAGATGGAGACCAGGGTTAAAGGAGGGTTGATGGAGACTAGTTTTAACAGAAGGTAGATGGAGACCAGGGTTAAAGGAGGGTAGAAGGAGACTAGTTTTAACAGAAGGTAGATGGAGACCAGGGTTAAAGGAGGGTAGAAGGAGACTAGTTTTAACAGAAGGTAGATGGAGACCAGGGTTAAAGGAGGGTTGATGGAGACTAGTTTTAACGGAAGGTAGATGGAGACCAGGGTTAAAGGAGGGTTGATGGAGACTAGTTTTAACGGAAGGTAGATGGAGACCAGGGTTAAAGGAGGGTTGATGGAGACTAGTTTTAACAGAAGGTAGATGGAGACCAGGGTTAAAGGAGGGTTGATGGAGACTAGTTTTAACGGAAGGTAGATGGAGACCAGGGTTAACGGAGGGTTGATGGAGTCTAGTTTTAACGGAAGGTAGATGGAGACCAGGGTTAAAGGAGGGTTGATGGAGACTAGTTTTAACAGAAGGTAGATGGAGACCAGGGTTAAAGGAGGGTAGAAGGAGACTAGTTTTAACGGAAGGTAGATGGAGACCAGGGTTAAAGGAGGGTAGAAGGAGACTAGTTTTAACAGAAGGTAGATGGAGAGTAGGGTTAAAGGAGGGTAGAAGGAGACTAGTTTTAACGGAAGGTAGATGGAGACCAGGGTTACAGGAGGTTTGAAGGAGACTAGATTTAACGGAAGATAGATGGAGACCAGGGTTAAAGGAGGGTAGAAGGAGACTAGTTTTAACGGAAGGTAGATGGAGACCAGGGTTAAAGGAGGGTAGAAGGAGACTAGTTTTAACGGAAGGTAGATGGAGACCAGGGTTAAAGGAGGGTAGAAGAAGACTAGTTTTAACAGAAGGTAGATGGAGAGTAGAGTTAAAGGAGGGTTGAAGGAGACTAGTTTTAACGGAAGGTCGATGGAGACTAGGGTTAAAGGAGGGTAGAAGGAGACTAGTTTTAACGGAAGGTAGATGGAGACCAGGGTTAAAGGAGGGTTGAAGGAGACTATTTTTAACGGAAGGTAGATGGAGACCAGGGTTAAAGGAGGGTAGAAGGAGACTAGTTTTAACGGAAGGTAGATGGAGACCAGGGTTAAAGGAGAGTTGAAGGAGACTAGTTTTAACAGAAGGTAGATGGAGAGTAGGGTTAAAGAAGGGTAGAAGGAGACTAGTTATAACGGAAGGTAGATGGAGAGTAGGGTTAAAGGAGGGTTGAAGATGACTAGTTTTAACAGAAGGTAGATGGAGAGTAGGGTTAAAGGAGGGTAGAAGGAGACTAGTTTTAACGGAAGGTAGATGGAGAGTAGGGTTAAAGGAGGGTAGAAGGAGACTAGTTTTAACAGAAGGTAGATGGAGACCAGGGTTAAAGGAGGGTTGATGGAGACTAGTTTTAACGGAAGGTAGAGGGAGACCAGGGTTAAAGGAGGGTTGATGGAGACTAGTTTTAACGGAAGGTAGATGGAGACCAGGGTTAAAGGAGGGTTGATGGAGACTAGTTTTAACAGAAGGTAGATGGAGACCAGGGTTAAAGGAGGGTTGATGGAGACTAGTTTTAACAGAAGGTAGATGGAGACCAGGGTTAAAGGAGGGTTGATGGAGACTAGTTTTAACAGAAGGTAGATGGAGAGTAGGGTTAAAGGAGGGTAGAAGGAGACTAGTTTTAACGGAAGGTAGATGGAGACCAGGGTTAAAGGAGGGTTGATGGAGACTAGTTTTAATGGAAGGTAGATGGAGACCAGGGTTAAAGGAGGGTTGATGGAGTTAGTTTTAACGGAAGGTAGATGGAGACCAGGGTTAAAGGAGGGTTGATGGAGACTAGTTTTAACAGAAGGTAGATGGAGACCAGGGTTAAAGGAGGGTTGATGGAGACTAGTTTTAACAGAAGGTAGATGGAGACCAGGGTTAAAGGAGGGTTGATGGAGACTAGTTTTAACGGAAGGTAGATGGAGACCAGGGTTAAAGGAGGGTTGATGGAGACTAGTTTTAACAGAAGGTAGATGGAGACCAGGGTTAAAGGAGGGTAGAAGGAGACTAGTTTTAACAGAAGGTAGATGGAGACCAGGGTTAAAGGAGGGTAGAAGGAGACTAGTTTTAACAGAAGGTAGATGGAGACCAGGGTTACAGGAGGGTAGAAGGAGACTAGTTTTAACGGAAGGTAGATGGAGAGTAGGGTTAAAGGAGGGTAGAAGGAGACTAGTTTTAACGGAAGGTAGATGGAGAGTAGGGTTAAAGGAGGGTAGAAGGAGACTAGTTTTAACGGAAGGTAGATGGAGAGTAGGGTTAAAGGAGGGTTGATGGAGATTAGTTTTAACAGAAGGTAGATGGAGACCAGGGTTAAAGGAGGATAGAAGGAGACTAGTTTTAACGGAAGGTAGATGGAGACCAGGGTTACAGGAGGGTAGAAGGAGACTAGTTTTAACGGAAGGTAGATGGAGAGTAGGGTTAAAGGAGGGTAGAAGGAGACTAGTTTTAACGGAAGGTAGATGGAGAGTAGGGTTAAAGGAGGGTAGAAGGAGACTAGTTTTAACGGAAGGTAGATGGAGACCAGGGTTAAAGGAGGGTAGAAGGAGACTAGTTTTAACGGAAGGTAGATGGAGAGTAGGGTTACAGGAGGGTAGAAGGAGACTAGTTTTAACGGAAGGTAGATGGAGACCAGGGTTACAGGAGGGTAGAAGGAGACTAGTTTTAACGGAAGGTAGATGGAGAGTAGGGTTAAAGGAGGGTAGAAGGAGACTAGTTTTAACGGAAGGTAGATGGAGAGTAGGGTTAAAGGAGGGTAGAAGGAGACTAGTTTTAACAGAAGGTAGATGGAGAGTAGGGTTAAAGGAGGGTAGAAGGAGACTAGTTTTAACGGAAGGTAGATGGAGACCAGGGTTAAAGGAGGGTAGAAGGAGACTAGTTTTAACGGAAGGTAGATGGAGAGTAGGGTCAAAGGAGGGTAGAAGGAGACTAGTTTTAACAGAAGGTCGATGGAGGGTAGGGTTTTGAGGGCATGAACTGGTATGGTAAGATTACCTAGTGGGGACAGTAACTGAAAGGTTGCTGGTTCGAATACCTGAGCCGTCAAGGTAAAAATCTGTCTGTGCCCTTAAGCAAGGCACTTACACCTGATTTGCTCCAGGGGGCAACGTACTACTATGACCCTGTAAAACAACACATTTCACTGCATCTATCCGGTGTCTGTGACAATACATTTACAAATATTTTATTTATTTATTACAACAGTTAATTTAACAATGCTGGTTATAAATCTTGTTGACATTCATCAAAGGACACCTTGACTTGCATTACACTCTCACTCCAGAAAAATATTCTCATGAAATCATATGATCTATAGTTAGAGAAAAGGATTCCTGTGAACGCGGCCTGCTACAAGCAGGAAACAAGTTATGGATGTGTGATCTATCTTGGCATCTTTTTGGGGTAACCACATCGGAACATTCCAACATTCATCTTTAAGGACATGAATTGGCAGAACAGGTTTCAGCAAAGTATGGAGTCATTGTTTTCAGGAAGGTGTCTCCATGGCGATAGGAGGGACAGGAGGCAGACTAAGGGCAAGGGAAGCCACCTGAACTACTGCCCTACAAAGGCAAAGAGCAGTCTACGCAAACAGTGAATCTGAGAAAAATGGCTTTAAAGTTTGTTTTTTGTCCAATCATATCAACCATGACCACTGATCTGACCTATGACCCCTTACATTCTGATACTGCACTCTGCCTTTATATGACCTTAAACAGCTGTATGGGTCATGCAAAAGCAAAGTGCAGTATCTAAAAAATCTAAATGTGTTTATCCAGCTTTCTTGTTGTTTTTCTGTTTGATGGAAACAGTTTGAGTGTTGTAACTATATTCCAACTGTATTTAATGGTGTTATGTAGTCGTGTTTTCATGTTTTCAATGTTGTATTGGAGTAGGCCTAACCCTCACCAATATTTCTGTTGATGGAGAGAGACACCAGACAAGATGAGAGACATCAATAGACGACACAGAGAAAGTGATGGAGAGAGACAGAGGAGGGGAGAACACACAGTAGACTATCACTAAAAGCTGATAAAGGGATTCTAATTACTGCACTGTGAGAGAGAGAGAGAGAGAGAGAGAGAGAGAGAGAGAGAGAGAGAGAGAGAGAGAGAGAGAGAGAGAGAGAGAGTGTGTGTTTAGGTACTGGTGGATTCTTTAATCAGTTTGGCCCATAGGACAGGTCAGAGTCTAAGTTTGAAGTTCATCTCTCCAATAGAGTTCCAGACACTTTTTTTTTTTTTTTTTTCAACCTTGACAATAAACATTTTAATGAACCACAAACACTTGATGTTTAGGGATGGCACACACATAGGGAGACAGTTTGCGTTCCTTCTCACATATGCACCTAGGAAGATGCAGTGTTTCTCAACCTGTCATTTTACATAATGTTGCAAGACACATACCATCAAATTAATCCATAGAATTTTGTCCATATTTACAGAAGGCTGTCATTTCACAAATTGTTCCTATATTGAAAGGACTTAGGGAAAATAAAGTCAAACATTTCAATACAAAATAATAAAAACAATCACAGCATTACTCAGTCTTAATGTATTTTAACCATATTAACCAGTTTAATCAAATTGTTTTCATTTGGAACACTAAATCAGAACTACATTTGGAGTTCCAGACACTTGTAGAATGTATGCCAAGGCACATTGTAAGAGCTATAAAGAGACAGGGAGTGGGAGAGAGAACAGGTAGAACCTGATATGGAAATGAGCAGAACAAACTAAAGGAACTTTCCACCACCGAATGATCATTCCAGACTCTGCTTCTATTGAGAGACACATAAAAGGTAAGACGACGATTGTTATGTTTATTAATATAGTTGATGATATTGTTATGTGTATTAATATAGTTGAAGATATTGTTATGTGTATTCATATAGTTGATGATATTGTTATGTGTATTAATATAGTTGATGATATTGTTATGTGCATTCATATAGTTGATGATATTGTTATGTGTATTAATATAGTTGATGATATTGTTATGTGTATTAATATAGTTGATGATATTGTTATGTGTATTCATATAGTTGATGATATTGTTATGTGTATTAATATAGTTGATGATATTGTTATGTGTATTAATATAGTTGATTATATTGTTATATGTATTTATATAGTTGATGATATGTTTTGTAGACAGTGTTATAATAGGCCTACTCTCCTTAAAATGTTTTGGATATAAATTAGATGCGTGGGGTGAATTCATTCTGTTTCCATCTGTGTGCCCCAGGGTGATCACTCCTACACTATCTAGAATCTAAAAGGGTTCTTTGGCTGTCCCCATAGGAGAACCCTTTGTAGAACCCTTTTTGGTACTAGGTAGAACCCTTTTGGGTTCCATGAAGAATCCTTTCCACAGAGGGTTCTACATGGAAGCCAGAAGGGTTTTACCTGGAACCCAAAAGCGTTCTCCTATGGGGACAGCCAGAGGACCCTTTTGGAACTCTTTTTTCTAAGAGTGTACTGTATATAATATGCCATTTAGCAGACGCTTTTATCCAAAGCGACTTACAGTCATGCATGCATACATTATTATTTTTTTGTGTATGGGTGGTCCGGGGATCGAACCCACTACCTTAGCGTTACAAGCGCCGTGCTCTACCAGCTGAGCTACAGAGGACCACCATAGGTCTATAGACTTGTCTTCTTAAAACAGGCTTAAAACACAACAAGCAACAACATTTTCTCTTTCTAATCTACTGTTAACTCTTTTCACTCAGGAAGGTATGTTGTGTGAAAGAGAGACAAATAAATACTGTGGAAAGATTAACAACAACTTACACTTCCTCAAAACAGGTTGTGTGTGTTCATTAGTGCCCACCGTAGAAAAACGTTTGGCAACAGAAACCGTTTAGGTCACGTTGTACAGCGTTTGGAGTAAACTGTTTATGCAACATTTTAAAACTGTTGGCTGCGGCGTAAACTAATGAATACGACCCAGGTTGTAGCCTACAACTCGGCTGTTGATGTCTGCCTCATGCTGAAACCTGAACTTAGCCTGAGGGGTGTACTATGATGCTAGCTAGATATACTGGTTTTCTAAAGTTAGCTTCAGTTAGCTTCACATTCCAGCTCAGGCCTCATCCATAGGAATGTACAGAGTGCCAGTCATCAGGAAGGTGCTCTCTCAGCAGAACGGAAAATATATAATGACTTGACAGTTTAATCATACAAAATGGTGCTAACTGGACGTGGGCAAGTCAAATTCAATCAGTGGAGGTTGCTGAGGGGAGGACGGCTCATATTAATGATACCATTCCACCGATTCCGCTCCAGCCATTACCACAAGCCCGTCCTCCCCAATTAAGGTGCCACCAACCTCCTGTGAATTCAATACATCAATATTCATTCGTCATAGTTCTACATTTCACATTTCGTATGATATATGTAATTGTATCATAGTTCTACTATAGTGTAGCGATCTGTGCAACTTCCGGCGTGAGTTTACTGTGAACACTGAGGCTGTACCCACTTTAAGTTACAGTTTTAACAGAGACCAAGTAGGCTATTTGATCATAATGTAAAATAGGCCTCCAATAACATTTAACTTGGAAATAGCTGTTATATCATTCAGCCTACAGTAGCAGCCAATGTGTGGTGTTCAATGTAAGCCTACATTCCATGAGACATTCCAAAAAACATGCAGAGCTTGACATTAACCTGTTTATCTACTTGTCCTTCACACAAGGAGGAGGTGACTGAAAATGTTGTTGTGTTTGATTCAAGAAACCACTTTACTAAATAAAATGCATCATTATTCCCATGTACTATGATGCAATTCCCACCAAGTAACCCAATTGGCGCCAGTGGCACGATGCGTAGGTTGTTTGCCTTTTTACAAGTGCAACCTGGGTTCACTTCCCTGCCCCGCTGTTTGCTACATTGGTGTCAGAAGTAGTATGGTGTCTGTGAGGCCATCAGAATGCATGGCCCGGATGTGTGAGGGGTCTGAGTAGTCGAAGCACCGAGACTTGCTTTTATAGGGGGGCAGTGTGAGACAGGTTACAATTCCCATCGCAGCAATAGGGTTAACCTAGTTTTGGCCAGCGACCTGGGTTCACTGCCCTGCCCCGGGCTGTTTGCTACAATATTAATATCACAGGCTACCCGACGTCCGTTGAACAAAGAGACACAACAATATGAGTGAAAGGATTTTAGGATAATATCAGTAAGTGTTGATTTAAAAGTTGTCTTCTGGGTTCAGCCTTCTAGCTTCCTTTATCAATAGGGTGAAATATAACAAATGACATGGTCTCAAAGTTTGGAGATAACCATTCCCAGTTTAAATCGCCCATGATTTCCATTTCATTATTTCCCCAGAGCAGCAAGGGAATCTAGAGGCTCAACCTTTGCAGAATCAGAATCACCTTTATTCGCCAAGTACATTTGCACATACATATGTAGGATCTTCATTTGAGCCAGTTTGCTACAGCAGGAAAATATTCCTGCAGCAACAGTAAATGTGATTTATAATTAATGGACATTTTTGTATCGGTTGATACATTTTTAGTAAGGGAAACTCAAGTCTGCCATTTCTAAGTGGAAATTACAAACTTCAGAAGCCTTTTAAAACCTCAAATACACTACAAGTTTTACATTTACTGCGTTGAGGGAAAGTTATTCTGCAGTGGGGGTTGATCAAATTAAGATCCTACATCTGTACACATAATTCTACATGGTGATTTTTTACATTTTAGTCATTTAGCAGACGCTCTTATCCAGAGCGACTTACATACATTGCGAGTGCATACATTTTTATTTTTTATACTGGAATCGAACCCACAACCCTGGCGTTGCAAATGCCATGCTCTACCAACTGAGCTACATCCCTGCCAGCCATTCACATAATAATTCAAATGTCCTGTTGCTGCAGGAATATTTTCCTGCTGTAGCAAACTGGCTAAAATTAAGATCCTACATCTGTAGCAATACACCTCTCTTTGATGTACATGGCTATATCAGGATTGACTTTTGACCATTTGATATCTTTTATTTACTGTTGTTTAGGCTGGTTGAATGAGTCGCCTATAAAAGCTACTTCATCTGCAAGAGAACAGGCGGCTGCACCAGCGACTGTAAGAAGTTATGTGATTTCCTCATATGAACGTGAAAGTAAGTGTGTTGCCCACGCAGTTACACAATGGCTGTTGAAACTGTGGCACGTATTTCTCGGTAACATTAGAAGTCGGATGAATGTGTTGATATGTAGGAAAGACGGGCAGACTCTCGTAGGTCTAGGCTAAACTACAAACTATTATAAGGTCGACGTCAGACATTCAATAGTCAGAGTAGGTTTGAGCTATGATCACTTATCATGCTGACAAACCTGATGGTCTCCGTTTGAAATGGTGTGTAAAATACCATGCCTAGGCTACAAGCTCTGTCCTGCTACTGTTAGGTCTATAACGTTATGGGAACTGATCTGAACAGGTTTAGGCTGGTCATCTAGGATATGTAGGCTATAGCTGAGGTATAGACCTCCATCTGTATCAGGACTAGGCTCCTGCTACTGTTACTGTTATAACGTTATGGGAACTGGATCTGAACAGGTTTAGGCTGGTCATCTAGGCTATAGCTGAGGTCAGTGGTGATTTTAGCATGTCAATCTTGGTGGGGGCAAAACATAAATAAAGGGGGGATGCATGCCAGCAAAGCCACTCCACAACACAACACTAAACAATACATTCATTGCACTATAACGGTGACAAACGGTGGCCACAAACTGTTAGGGGCCTACATAAAGCAGAGTCCCAACAGCAGAGTCCCGACAGCAGAGTCCCGACAGCAGAGTCCCGACAGCAGAGTCCCGACAGCAGAGTCCCAACAGCAGAGTCCCAACAGCAGAGTCCCAACAGCAGAGTCCCATCAGCAGAGTCCCAACAGCAGAGTCCCAACAGCAGAGTCCCAACAGCAGAGTCCCGACAGCAGAGACCCACCAGCAGAGTTCCAACAGCAGAGTCCCGACAGCAGAGTCCCAACAGCAGAGTCCCAACAGCAGAGTCCCAACAGCAGAGTCCCAACAGCAGAGTCCCAACCGCAGAGTCCCAACAGCAGAGTCCCAACAGCAGAGTCCCAACAGCAGAGTCCCAACAGCAGAGTCCCATCAGCAGAGTCCCGACAGCAGAGTCCCAACAGCAGAGTCCCAACAGCAGAGTCCCAACAGCAGAGTCCCAACAGCTGTCCTATCATTTCTCTTCATTGTTTCTCTTCATATGACATGGATTAAAAAGGATTTGCCTGTAGATTGTCGACCTGATTCGTGATGATGACTGCTGGCTAAGATTTTGAAAGTATGATGTTGACATGATCAGTCCAATCAAAGCTACTGTAGATATAATGTGATTTGACGTCATTTATCTGTGGCCAATGACCTTCTTGGATGGGCACTTCTAATGTAACTTTATGGCAGCACCCAAGGGGCTTGAATTTTCTAGCTCTACCCTTAGACTTGGCAGTGACGTAGTGTCACCATGAGTGACAGAACACTGAGCCAATCACGGCGCAGCGCTCCGTATTTTCTTCTGGCTTGCCCCACCACCACAGAAAGCACTGAGCTAGGCTGAAACACCTGCATTTTGGAGCTGCCTTACTCAAGAAAACAAAAAAGAGACCATGTTTGTATGCGGCTATATTAACTCAATGATATATATATATATATATTTTTTGTTACATTGTTAGCAAAATGATATGTGACACGTATTAATGCCACAATAACATGCAAAACAGGAAAGGCCACCTGCCCTGAATGACGGGTCGCCACTGGCTGAGGTATAGACCTTGATCTGCTTTACACAAAAAATGACTGTTATACATTATAACCTAGCCTACTTTAAATAATAAAACATATCTTAATTGTTGCAAAAAGCCTTTCTGTATGGATCACTGATCCCCCCCAGATCAATCAAGCCTGTTTTAGCCCTTCTGTCTACATTCTCAGATACGTTTAGAAAAGAACAGATTCAAAAATAGTAAATGGCCGACTTTTAATGAATACAAATAAGTGTGTGACATGGCCATGGTGAAGAGATGTCACAACTACATATTCATGTGATTGCATTAAATCACCTGACTATTTCGATATGTCTGTTAGTAAATGTTTTGTAAGAGATAATTAATAAATGATAACAATTCACATTCAAGAATTACTGTGTTAACTACAACCAACATGTTGGATCTCTGTTTAGGGGTCAGTGGTCTAAAATGAGTCTCTCAGGGGAGAGGGAGGAGGGGGGCCCTGCCTCTAAAATGAGTCTCTCTGGGGAGAGAGAGGATGGGGTCCCTGCCTCTAAAATGAGTCTCTCTGGGGAACATGACACCAAAGCTAAGAGGTGAGATTACTATTTTGTTTGAGAATTATTAAGAGTTTATTTCCTAAATGCTATTTCCACAATTTTTCACATGTGTTTTTTAATCAGAAATGGTTGCTTATGGGTACCTTCAATATTACTGTTCTCAGATGTTTAATTAATAGGTTTTAGATTATTTTTATTGCAAAACGCTATATATCCATTGTTTAGCTGAAATTGAATGTTCGTATCCTGTATATTTGACTGTATTATCTGGTTGTCTCACCTAGCTATCTTAAGATGAATGCACTTACTGTAAATCGCTCTGGGTAAGAGAATCTGCTAAACAGGTGGGGCTCTGCCCTGAATGACAGGTCACCACTGCTCCAAAGCAATTACATGTTGCACAGGAACCACTGACTCGCTGCATGTTTCTATTATCAAGACACCTGCTGGTACCTCTTAACTGGTTAGTACAGCTCACGAGGTGTCCTAAATATCTGCCAACTAGGTGGGACACTTATGAATAAAGAGGCTTCATGCATAGCTTTAATTTATACCCATACGAGTAGGACTAAAATGGCTTTATTCTCAGCACTTATACGACACATTTTCTACTCTGAGACGCTTTTCGGATATGGGCCCAGATCTCAAAATATTGTAACGAGCCAGTATTAAATGAGTCTGTCTGGGGAGAGAGAGGACCAATTTTTCTACTCTGAGACGCTTTTTGGATACGTGCCCAGATCTCAAAATCTTGTTTTAAAAAACTTTTTTTTTTGTTTGACATAATAAAAAAAGAATATTACTAATGTACCCGACTTTAAAGACTGCTTTTAGTTTATTGTGTGGCAGTGCTCATGTCCGCGTTCTGAAACTGTCCGTGTCCACGTACGGTTTGGCGCCAAGCATATTGTCCAGTTAAGCGCAGAGTGGTCTGAGGTGATCTTGGGGAATAACGACAGAGTTCGTTACAGTGTTGAGACACCGAAGTTTATTGTTCAATTTGCTTTTTTTGCGTAATGGTCAGTGACAGTATGAGTGTAGCCAGATCCTTTTCACTCGCTATTCTTGTTTAATTGTGTGGTTCACCGGATTCGTCATCATCCTCGAGGGACAGACGAACGACCTGCTAGTTAGCCAAGCTAGTCGGTACAGCTAGCTAAGCTAGCTACTCTACCAGCAGCATCCTAGTTATCCTAGCTACCACTACATCATCACCGGCTGCCTGCATTTCTTGTGGACCGATGGAGCTCCCTGGTTGTTTCTTCCACCTGTTAAATACCGTGGAGGGCTTCTCCCTCTCTCTTGATGGATGCTGGCCTACGCTCCCTCTGTCCGGTTCTCCTCTCTTCACTAGATGGACAGTAACTTTACCATTTAACCCCTCTGTGTCCAAGGACTGAACTTTTGAATATTATTTTCTGATAAAATTAGTTAATTGCATCCGCCATTGAGCCAAGTTTCATAATATTACCTTCTGTCCCTGGTTATGAAGTAATCGCGAAAAAAACAGGCCTTATGTTTGGGCATTTTTCACCCCACCAGCTCATATTAGTTCTATTGAGCTCTGTGACACCGACTCGCCTTCAGAACGTTCTATTCCCAGCCTATTGTTCTGCGTCACAATGCCAGCTTCACTATTGTTATCAATGAAACCTGCCTGCGTTAACCCTGTAGGTTTACCTCAGGTAACTTATTATTAACAAGGTTATAGCTACTTGGTGAGCATGCACACTGTTCACCTGAGTACATGTTGTGGTCACCTATAGTGAGGTGAGACACAGTTTAAGAGTTGATGGCTGGCGGATAGCCATCAAACATTAAACATTTTCTGGTCATGGTTAAACATATTTGTTTTAAGAAAAAAGTGTACAATCTAAACAAAACGCATGTCCCTGTCCTCTTTTTCAAGATGTGGTCGATTTAAACAGCCAGAAGACATTTTTTAATTAAGAAATAACCATTTTATTTGAGGACTTGTTGTTTATAAGTGGCTGCTGGGTAATTTGATATGCATCGAACTCTTCCTTCATAGCATCAAATTGAGCGAATGCTTCGCAGGTTCACTGAGTTGCAAACCAAATGGGTATAATGGGGTGATTGTTGTCTAATCTGGTGGTCTAGCTAATGGATTTGTAGATCTGACGCAGTTGCTACCTCAGATTATGAGCCTAGCAAGTGTCATGAATGAGTTATGTAGTACCCACATACGGCCACAAGGAGGAGCAAGAGTGCCATAAACCCATACTGTTTTTGCCATATAAACCCTAAACCTAACAATCAATCAAATGTATTTATAAAGCTCTTTTTACACCAGCAGATGTCACAAAGTGCTATACAGAAACTCTTACCCTACTTATAACCTATTTTAGCCGTAACCCTAACCCCTAATTCTAGGGTAGGGTAGCCTAGAACACTTTTAGAAACTATTTTAGTAATAATATTATCTTAGTAAATACAATTATAGTATTAAATAGCGTTTTGATTATTTTGTTGTTATTTTCTTATATGTATAATTGCAAAACAGAACACTTGATAAATAAGACACATTTGTTTTATTTTTCAAATGTGGTTTGAATTGGGTGACCTAGTAACCTCTGTGTGAAAGTCCAGCAATTGGCGTGGGGCAGGTTTGAGACTGATCTAATACACTTTATTTCTCAGCTGCCTCACCAATGTCTGTATGTGAATTAATAACTTTTAATTGCTAAATATTTCCAATAGATGACAGCATAAGACCACAAAGCATCAGTTATAGGCTACAAGCAGCAATATGATTGACACAAAATAGCATGCATGATTTTCTAAAATGGTCACTCATTACTTTAGTTAGCTATATATCTCGTATTAGGCCTGTGATGCTTTTGGAAGAGCAATTAAATAGTGACTATAGCAGGTGTTGAACCCCGGGTAAATAATTACTAGTCAGATGCACTAACCTCAACCCTAGTATACATGCATTATGAAATATCTAATATTGCGATTAAACAACCTCGGAATAGAAAAGACAAGAGTGCGTCTTCCAGCCCGCCAATAAATACATCATGCAACCCTCCCGGTTAGCAAATGTACCTCAACATGCCCCTCACTTGTGCTAGAATAAAATAACCAATTATAGATGGCTACAGGCGTCAGTGCTACGGGTCGGTAGTCATTTAGGCAGGTTATCTTAGTGTCCTTGGGCACGGGGACTATGGTGGTCTGCTTGAAACATGTTGGTATTACAGAAACAGTCCTGTAGCTTAGCATCTGCGTCATCTGACCACTTTTTTATTGACCGAGTCACTGGTGCTTCCTGCTTTAGTTTTTGATTATAAGTAGGAATCAGGAGGATAAAGTTATGGTCAGATTTGCCAAATGGAGGGCGAGGGAGAGCTTTGTATGCGTCTCTGTGTGTAGAGTAAAGGTGGTCTAGAGTTTTTTTTCCCCCTCTGTTTGCACATTTAACATGCTGGTAGAAATTAGGTAGAACGGATTTAAGTATCCCTGCATTAAAGTCCCCGTCCACTAGGAGCGCTGCCTCTGGATGAGCGTTTTCCTGTCTGCTTATGGCCTTATACAGCTCGTTGAGTGCAATCTTAGTGCCAGCATTGGTTTGTGGTGGTAAATAGACAGCTATGAAAAATATAGATGAAAAGTATCTTGGTAAATAGTGTGGTCTACAGCTTATCATAAGATACTCTACCTCAGGCGAGCAAAACCTTGAGACTTCCTTAGTATTTGATTTTGTGAACCAGCTGTTCTTTACAAATATACACAGACCGCCACCCCTTGTCTTACCGGAGTCAGCCGTTCTATCCTGCCGATGTAGCGTATATCCCGTCAGCTGTATGTTGTCCATGTCGTCGTTCAGCCACGACGAAGAAAATACAGTTTTGAATGTCCCGTTGGTAGGATAACCATAATCTTAAGTCATCTAATATATTTTCAAATGATTGAACATTGGCTAATAGGATTGATGGAAGAGGCAGTTTACTCGTTCGCCGTCGGATCCTTACAAGGCACCCCGCCCTACGTCCACGATGTCTGTGTCTCTTTCTCCTGCGAATGACAGGGTTATGGGCCTTGTCAGGTGTCATGTAGGATATCCTTCGTGTCCGACTCGTTGAAGAAAAAATATTAGTCCAATACGAGGTGAGTAATCGCTGTCCTTATATCCAGAAGCTCTTTTTGGTTATAAGAGATGATGCCAAAAACATTATGTACAGAATAAATTTCAAATAACACGAAAAAACACACATAATAGTACAATTGGTTAGTGGCCTGTAAAACGGCAGCCATCTTCTCCGGCGCCATCCATACATTTAGTTAATTAACCATATATACAGTGGGGAGAACAAGTATTTGATACACTGCCGATTTTGCAGGTTTTCCTACTTACAAAGCATGTAGAGGTCTGTAATTTTTATCATAGGTACACTTCAACTGTGAGAGACAGAATCTAAAACCTAAATCCAGAAAATCACATTTTATGATTTTTAAGTAATTAATTTGCATTTTATTGCATGACATAAGTATTTGATCACCTACCAACCAGTAAGAATTACGTCTCTCACAGACCTGTTAGTTTTTCTTTAAAAATCCCTACTGTTCTCCACTCATTACCTGTATTAACTGCACCTGTTTGAACTTGTTACCTGTATAAAAGACAGCTATCCACACAATCAATCAAACAAACTCCAACCTCCCCACAATGGCCAAGACCAGAGAGCTGTGTAAGGCCATCAGGGATAAAATTGTAGAACTGCACAAGGCTGGGATGGGCTACAGGACAATAGGCAAGCAGCTTGGTGAGAAGGCAACAACTGTTGGTTTAATTATTAGAAAATGGAAGAAGTTGGGGGGCGGAGCTAGCATGTTGGAGTGAACGGCAACTTTTTTGCGAAATAATCGAACCTAACTTACTTTATTGCACTTGTTACAACAAACTTTGCTTTCTAATACAATATTGTAAATTTCTATGTGAAAATGCCTAGTAATAAGCAACCAAAGGACAATAAATCCACATCAGAGGCCTACTCCCCACCAAATAATGAGACAAACATGGCGGAAGGCACAGGTAACAACGTGACACTTACAGAACTTACCCGGGCTTTGGGAGAACTACGTGTTGCTATAGCGGAGGATCTTAAGGCTACTATTGCTGAACTGGACACTAAAATCGAGAGCACCATTCGAACGGTCGCTTCACAGGGCCAGAGTATTGTGGACCTTGAGAAAGCTTCTGAATTCAACGCTGGTAGGATCGACGAGTTAGAGAAGCTATGCACGTCATTGCAGGATAATGTGCAGAGGCTTTCTGTGAAAGTGGTCGACCTGGAGGGCAGATCCAGGCATCATAACCTTCGCGTTGTGGGTCTGGCAGAAGGGGTGGAGGCGGGCTCTCGCCCCACCGACTTCTTCGCCAAGCTACTGAAGGATGCAATGGGACTGGATGTTTTGGCGTCGGATCCCCTACTGGACCGTGCACATCGCGCCCTTGTCCCAGTGCCTGGACCGGGCCAGCGTCCTCGCCCAGTAATCATCTGTTGTCACAGTTTCAAGACCAAGGATCTTATCCTGCGTGAGGCTCGAATGAGGGGCAACCTGTTACATAAAGGGCACCCCTTTCGTGTCTATGAGGACTATGCGCCCGATGTGGCAAAGCACCGCGCTGGCTACAGAGATGTCATGACCAAACTCTACAAACTCCATCTTCGCCCAGCCTTGCTCTTCCCTGCAAGACTAAGAATTACCCGCCTTCCGTGGAGAAGATTTGGCTCTCCCGGTTTTGGACGCAGAGAAGTTTATCCGGGAATATACACCAATCCCCGTACAGGTTAGAGTGCCTTGTCATTGTGTGTTAAGGTCTGCTCATGGACTCGAATCCATACCATACCATAACGGGTGAAACCGTATTAAACGGTCTCAGCAAGGGCTACCAAACATGTAATACGATGATGAGCTGACCAATGGAGGGCGGTCAGAGCTCTCACTTAACGTTAATTTCACTTTCATTCCGACTGGGTTTAGAGCGATGCCTGTTTGGGAGGCCTTCCAGGTCGGATCATTGACACTTTCGGATGGATATACTTATATTCCCCCATTTTTGTTTTGTTTCGTTATTTATTTTTCAATTCTTACATTATTCCTGTGCGTACATATAATAATTATTATTTGTACTTTATTATTATTTTCTCTTAGCATTTTAGTATTATGTATGTGTATATTTTAAATGAATATAGATTATTATTCTGGGGTATGCATGTTTGTGTATGTAGTTGTGTGTGTATGGATGTAGGTGTGGATGCGTGTGTATGTATCTGTATATATTTAAGAATATTTATTTTATATGTATATATTTTTTGGGGTTTGCGCCCGATGTGGCAAAGCACCGCGCTGGCTACAGAGATGTCATGACCAAACTCTACAAACTCCATCTTCGCCCAGCCTTGCTCTTCCCTGCAAGACTAAGAATTACCCCGCCTTCCGTGGAGAAGATTTGGCTCTCCTCGGTTTTGGACGCAGAGAAGTTTATCTTACCAGCGTTGAATAAACTTCTCTGCGTCCAAAACCGAGGAGAGCCAAATCTTCTCCACGGAAGGCGGGGTAATTCTTAGTCTTGCAGGGAAGAGCAAGGCTGGGCGAAGATGGAGTTTGTAGAGTTTGGTCATGACATCTCTGTAGCCAGCGCGGTGCTTTGCCACATCGGGCGCAAACCCCAAAAAATATATACATATAAAATAAATATTCTTAAATATATACAGATACATACACACGCATCCACACCTACATCCATACACACACAACTACATACACAAACATGTGTATGTATGTGTGTGTGTATACGTGTGTATATGTGTGTGTGTGTGTGTGCGTATATATATACGTATGTGTGTGTGTATGTATGTAGGTATGCACATGTATGTATGTATGTGTGTGTGTGTGTGTGGATGTTTATATGTGTATGTGTGCACATATGTATATATAAATCACTTTTTTTTTATTATTATTTGAAAATAAAAAAATGTTTTTTTATTATTTAACATTTTTTTCCATTTTTGTATTTCCATTTTTGTATTTTTTTATTGGGGGGTACGTTCAATTTATCAAAATTCTTGTTCCCATCTCCTAATCCACAATATGTAACTGTACTGCTGTCTATGTCGGTTACTGATGGTTTAGACCGGCATTGCTTAGCAATAGAATCTTGTGATGATACATCTTGCCTATCTCAGGGATTGACCCAAGATGAACCTTAAGTGCGCAATATGTTTAAGTTGCAACTTATTCTGTTTAGGTTTATTAGATGCTAATTGAACACTTTAAGTGCGGGAGCCTCCTCAGTTCATATGTTAGTAGAAGTTCTAGGATAGTGAGAGGTGAGCGTATAGTTGGGATTTTATTTGTGTTTTACCTCTTGTTCGAGGTCGCGCCGTGCTTTTTTGGCATCGGCCAGACAATGTGTTTGTTATTTTTATTTTCATGTTTTTTTCTGTCCTATGTGTGTATGCCTGTTAAATGTGGGTTGATGGGGGGGCTAAAGGTTGGGGAAAGTAGGGGAACAGGGTGGAGAGTAAAGGTGCTTGCGGGGGGGAGGGGAGGGTTGGATACTGCTCGGGTGTAGGTGCTACATGTGCTGATCATGATGGTTTGGTGCGCTTTCTTACCTTTTTAGTGAGTTACATGTTATGCAGGCCACCATAGGAACTACAAATGAAAGGAGGGCGGGACTTACATTCACTTCCTGGAATGTCAAGGGTTTAAATGAACCAATTAAGAGAGGCAGGGTCCTAGCCCACTTGAAAGCACTTTCGTCTGATATTATATTTTTGCAAGAAACCCATCTGAAAAACAAATCTCATAACAGACTTAAATGTAAGTGGGTGGGGCAAGTGTATCACTCTAACTTCTCTGCCAAAACGAGAGGCACAGCGATTCTGGTACGGAAAGGAATTCCCTTTCTACATAAAACCACTATTGTGGATAAAGAGGGTTGTTATGTGATCGTAATAGGAGAGATCCATTCTACTTCTGTAACTCTTCTAAATATCTATGGGCCAAACATTGATAACCCCTCTTTTTTTCAAAAGAGTCCTTGCCCTGATTCCAGATATCTCCCATACTAATCTGGTCATTGGAGGGGACTTTAACTGTGTACTAGACCAATATTTGGATAGATCCTCTACCCGGCGAACCCCTACCTCCTATTCAAGCAAATTCTTGAATACCTACATAATGAATTCGAACTTATTTGATATATGGAGGATCTCTAATCCTATGGGTAGGGAATACTCCTTTTACTCTCATGTTCACAATGTATATACTCGAATTGACAACTTTTTGGTTGATGCTAAACTACTCCCCTATACCTGTAATGTGAGATATCATGATATTATAATCTCTGACCACAGTCCACTCACCTTCTCCCTGAGATTGGGTGACATCATACCAAACGAGAGGGTCTGGAGGTTGAACCCTCAGCTCCTCACAGAACCAACATTCTGTGAACATCTTAAAGACCAAATTACATTTTCCTTTGATACCAACGACAACACATAGACTTCCCCAGCATTATTGTGGGAAACGCTGAAGGCTTATTTGAGAGGCTGTATCATCTCCTTTCAGACTGCCAGGAGTAGGCAAAACAGGAAAAAATTGGTAGAACTGGAGGGACAAATTCACTTACTGGACAGGGAGAATGCTAGACATCCATCTATGGAGAAACATAAACAAATTATGTCTTTAAATTTTAAATACAATCAGATCCTCTCGGCTAAAATTGCTAAATCTTTTCTCTATGCCAAGCAAAAATATTTTGAGTTTGGTGACAAACCACACAAATTACTCGCCAGACAACTTCGAAAAAATGTGAGTGACCGAATGATTCACAAAGTTAAATCTGCATCTGGGGAATTACTCTCCTCCCCAAAAAGACATCACTGACAGATTCCGTCAGTTTTATGAGACTCTATATACATCTAAAGCGGATCCTAACCACTTAATTGTGCAAAACTTTAGGAGAACTGTAATCTTCCTGCCCTAAACCAGGAAGACTCTAACTTCCTGAATAAGGAAATATCTCTTGAAGAAATTAGAGAAACAATTAAATCTCTAAAGAGTGGCAAGACCCCGGGCCCAGATGGATACCCTGGTGAATTCTATAAAACATTCAGCAACATCGCCCTACCTGCACAAAATGTTGGTTTGGGCCAATGAGGATCGAGGTCTCCCATCGGCTTTGGATGAGGCGTTTATTACAGTTATACATAAGAAGGGTAAAGATCCGGAAGAGGTAGGGTCATACAGACCAATATCCCTCCTTAATACAGACCAAAAGATTTTAGCAAAAACTCTGACTAACAGGCTTAGCACTTTAATTGGCAAATTGGTCCATTCGGACCAGACCGGCTTTATCCCTAACAGAAACTCATTCTTCAATCTCAGGCGCCTCTTCAACATTATGTATTCTCAGAGGTTACCTAACGTGGACCTTGCCGTTATATCTCTTGGACGCGAAAAGGCCTTTGACCAAGTTGAGTGGCCCTATCTATTCAAGGTCCTACAGAAATGTAATATTGGAGATGGGTTCATAAATTGGATCCAGCTTTTATATAGGAACCCCTGTGCGAGAATACTCACTAACCAATCACTGTCGCCCCGATTTAACCTTCACAAAGGGACAAGGCAGGGTTGTGCGCTGTCGCCTATGCTCTTCGCCCTAATTATTGAACCTCTCGCTCAAGCGATCAGATCTCATTCAGCAATACACGGCTATAATACTAAAGATACTCTAAATAAGATTTCCCTATATGCAGATGATTTTCTCCTCTATGTAACAGAACCCCAAGCTAGTATTCCAGCTATTCATGAGGTGATTAATTTGTTTGGTACCTTCTCGGGATACAGAATAAAATGGTCTTCCTCCTACAACTGCTCTACCTATACCAGTATTCATACCTAAATCCTTTCATAAACAACTGGACTCTATTATCAATCCTTTCATATGGGATTATAAAACACACAGGATAGGTAAAAAACACCAGTGTAAATCCAAGATGGAAGGAGGATTGTCTCTCCCAAATGTTATATTTTACTATTGGGCCGCAACCTCCGCGCTGTTACGTTTTTGCTGGATGACGCACCCCCGCCATCCAGCTGGCTTAGCATGGAGAGGGAGGAGTGTCACCCCTTCTCTATTGGTGCTGTGATTTTGTCACCTGTCAATCTGGAGATGTCACTTTACCATAACAATCCTATTATACATAGCACAGTCCGAATCTGGAAGCAAATTAAAGTCCACTTTGAGCTTAGACCAATATCATTCATGCTCCCTGTTGCCAGGAATCCCTCCTTTGCCCCCTCTATCCTTGATAACACCTTTGAGCGATGGGGAGAGTTGGGGATAAGTACCATAGGGGATATATATAGGAGGGACCTTTGCTTCCTTTGAAGCGCTGAGGAAACTTATAACCTTCCCAGAAGTAACTTTTTCAGATACCTACAAATTAGAGACTATGTTAGAAAACACCTCCCAACATTTGAGAATGCTAAACCTTCCATGTTTGACGGATGCATAAAAATATGCCCCACCTCAGACAAGCTGATATCTCGTCTATATGACGCTTTTCAATCTGTTAGCGCACCCTCTACTGATGCCATTAAGGCAAAATGGGAGGAAGAACTAGCGACTGATATTTCGGTGGCAGACTGGGAGGATAGCTTGGAGTATATCCACACCTGCTCCATTAACTCCAGACATCGTCTCATACAATTTAAGGTATTACACAGATTACACTATTCCAAAACTAAACTGCATAGGATATTTCCTGATACATCCCCTATGTGTGATAAATGTCACGCTGAGCAGGGTACACTACTCCACTGCTTTGCCCTATGCTCTAGTCTGTATGGTTATTGGTGTGGAATTTTTGGGGTCCTCTCTGAAGTTCTGGAGACTTCAATAGACCCAGACCCGCTTCTGATAATCCTGGGAGTGTCCGATTCCCTAAATGGATTAACTAACTCCCAAAAACAACTCATCTCTTACAGTCTCATTTTGGCAAAAAAATTAATCTTGTTGTTTTGGAAAAGGAGGGAAGCGCCCTCTACCAAATTATGGCTCAGCGAATTGGCAAAAACTGTACACTTAGAAAGAATTAGATATATTCTGAACAATAAATTATCAAATCTGGCAGCCTTTCCTCTCTTACCTGGACCAGTCGGCGCTGTGAATTTGTACTTTTTAACGCACTCTCAATTGTCATATTGTAATCTACCTTTGGGCAGCGTGTGCTGGCCCCGACACTCGAGCAGTCGGGAGGGGAATAGGGTGGAATAAGGGGGGATAAAGGGGGGTATAAGTGGGGGGTTACATTTAACCTTTTTCTTTCTACCTGTCCCTGTTCTGTATGTCGTGTTTTGTAATATTTGTTTTGTGTCCAGAACTCTGGGTCTTGTTGTTCATGTCTGTTCTCTTATGTTTAGATAACAACTGTACACATGTCTTTCATACCTATACACTATTCTTGTGTGTGTTCAATAAAACATATTTGAACAGAAAATGGAAGAAGTTCAAGATGTGGTCAATCACCCTCGGTCTGGGGCTCCATGCAAGATCTCACCTCGTGGGGCATCAATGATCATGAGGAAGGTGAGGGATCAGCCCAGAACTACACGGCAGGACCTGGTCAAGAGAGCTGAGACCACAGTCTCAAAGAAAACCATTAGTAACACACTACGCCGTCATGGATTAAAATCCTGCAGCGCACGCAAGGTCCCCCTGCTCAAGCCAGCGCATGTCCAGGCCCGTCTGAAGTTTGCCAATGACCATCTGGATGATCCAGAGGAGGAATGGGAGAAGGTCATGTGGTCTGATGAGACAAAAAATTTAGCGTTTTGGTCTAAACTCCACTCGCCGTGTTTGGAGGAAGAAGAAGGATGAGTACAACCCCAAGAACACCATCCCAACCGTGAAGCATGGAGGTGGAAACATCATTCTTTGGGGATGCTTTTCTGCAAAGGGGACAGGGCGACTGCACCGTATTGAGGGGAGGATGGATGGGGCCATGTATCGCAAGATCTTGGCCAACAACCTCCTTCCCTCAGTAAGAGCATTGAAGATGGGTCGTGGCTGGGTCTTCCAGCATGACAACGACCCAAAACACACAGCCAGGGCAACTAAAGAGTGGCTCCGTAAGAAGCATCTCAAGGTCCTGGAGTGACCTAGCCAGTCTCCAGACCTGAACCCAGTAGAAAATCTTTGGAGGGAGCTGAAAGTCCGTATTGCCCAGCGACAGCCCCGAAAACTGAAGGATCTGGAGAAGGTCTGTATGGAGGAGTGGGCCAAAATCCCTGCTGAAGTGTGTGCAAACCTGGTCAAGACCTACAGGAAACGTATGATCGCTGTAATTGCAAACAAAGGATTCTGTACCAAATATTAAGTTCTGCTTTTCTGATGTATCAAATACTTATGTCATGCAATAAAATGCAAATTAATTACTTAAAAATCATACAATGTGATTTTCTGGATTTTTGTTTTAGATTCCGTCTCTCACAGTTGAAGTGTACCTATGATAAAAATGACAGACCTCTACATGCTTTGTAAGTAGGAAAACCAAATATCCAAGTATCAAATACTTGTTCTCCCCACTGTATATATATATATATATATATATATATATATATATATATATATATATATATATATATATATATATATATATATATATATATATATATATATATATGCCAAAGTAACACCACTGTAGACAAAGAAGAGCTCTCCAGTAGATGAACCAAAACAATCAAAGGCTATTTTCTCAAAAGTGAAGTTACAAGTTTTTCATCTTTCAAAGCAGAATTACTTTCCCACTGTTCCTCAACTGTAGTGTATGATATACCTTTTTCTATATATATATATAGCATTTTGCACAAAAACATGATTATTTGTCTCTCTGAAAAAAACCCATCAAGTGATAGATTTTTTAACAAAAACATGTATTTCATTGAACAACCCCCTGCCATGATTAGATAGTGAAAAAACACACCAATCTCTTTCATAATTACTTTAAACTATTAAAGCTAATTTACAAACATTTCTGAAAATGTATATATAGCGTTTTGGAATGAAACTCTTCTCATGTTTCCCCATCTGAGTTCAGAGTAGATGAGAGATGTAATGTTTGTCTCTGTTGTGTTGAAGCCCAATCAAGCAGGAGAGACCAGCCTCCCCTGTACCCAGCTGTGTGTCCATGAAGAGTGACAAGTCTATGGAACCTCCTATATACTTCAGAGAGGGAGACTTTTCTACTGAACAAAAGTAAGAAGAACTCATGGGTCATGGTCAGTGAGTTAAACAACACTGTATCTAGTCATTTCTCCTCTCCCATTTTCCCATTTATTTTTGTTGTTTTCAAAATCCATAGGCTAATCCTTTTTCCATTTTCATAGTCCTGAAACAATATTTAACAAACACAACATTCCCTCCCTGTGTGTGTGTGTGTGTGTGTGTGTGTGTGTGTGTGTGTGTGTGTGTGTGTGTGTGTGTGTGTGTGTGTGTGTGTGTGTGTGTGTGTGTGTGTGTGTGTGTGTGTGTGCACTCCCTGGATGAGGAGATGTAATCTCATGTTTTGTCCCCAGAAACCAACAGGAGAGATCAGAGTCAGAGATTCTCAGTGCTCAGTCTTCCCAGAGTCATCAAACAGACCTGGCCTCCATATTCAGTGTATGTGGTCATGTTATGTACATATGTTTTTGTTTACCTCAAGTAAAGTTGATCTGTCAATCATTCATTCATGTGTTAATGAGAAAGCATTTAGTCTTTTGCTTAACTTATTTACTTGATTTATTTCAGTTGCTTGAAGAGAATATTATGACATTTGTGAAGAACGAGCTGAAGATGTTCAAGAGGATTCTTAGTCCAGAACTCCCAGAAGGCGTTGAGAGTCAGAAGCAGGATAAGGAAGTGGTGGATGCTGAAGATGAGAAGCAGGAGAGCAGTGCCAGAGAGGGGGCTCTGAAAATCACACTGCACGTCCTGAGGAAAATGAACCAGAAGGAGCTTGCTGACACACTGGAGATATGTAAGAGCTGTCTGCCTCATGTTGAATGCTGTTTTATAACAAACATTTAAAAGCTGTAGCTAAAGTACAGCTAAAGTAGCTGTGTACCTCAATGATATTGTAGCAGCCTTAACATAACAACTAGTGACCTCATCAAGTAGCAGCAGGGATGTGTTGTGTTGATTAATTAAGAGAGAGAGAGAGAGAGAGAGAGAGAGAGAGAGAGAGAGAGAGAGAGAGAGAGAGAGAGAGAGAGAGAGAGAGAGAGAGAGAGAGAGAGAGAGAGAGAGAGAGATAATACCAATAATAATATAATCAGTCACACCAGTCTGTAATGCATTATGAAAACATTTACACATTTATACAGTCAGTTAAGCGAATAAATTATTATAATAAAAAAATGTTATAACAGTCCTAGAATACTGTAGGCATTAAAAAAGACGTAATATTAATATCCTCTGTGTTATTTCTTCATTCAGATGATCTTGCTGTGATTTGCCAACGTCAACTCAAATCTAATCTAAAGAAGATGTTTCAATGTGTATTTGAGGGGATCGCTAAACAAGGAAACCCAACACTTCTCAATAAGATCTACACAGAGCTCTACATCACTGAGGGTGGAACAGGAGAGGTCAATAATGAACATGAGCTGAGACAGATTGAGACAACAACCAGGAAACAAGCAACACCAGAGACTGCAATCAAATGTAACGACATCTTCAAACCCTTAACTGGACAAGACAAACTTATCAGAACTGTGCTGACAAAGGGAGTCGCTGGCATTGGAAAAACAGTCTCTGTGCAGAAGTTCATTCTGGACTGGGCTGAAGGAAAAGCAAATCAGGATGTCCAATTTGTATTTCCATTCCCTTTTCGGGAGCTGAATTTGATGAAAGAGGAAAAACACACTTTGATTGAACTTCTCAATCACTTCTCAAAGGAAACCAAAGAATCAAGAATCTCCAACTACGACAAGTACAAAGTTCTGTTCATCTTTGATGGTCTGGATGAGTGCCGACTGCCCCTAGACTTCCAGAAGAACAAGATCTGTTGTGACGTCACAGAGTCAACCTCAGTGGATGTTCTACTGACAAATCTCATCATGGGAAATCTGCTTCCCTCTGCTCTCCTCTGGATAACTACCCGACCTGCAGCAGCCAATCAGATCCCTTCAGGGTGTGTTGACCAGGTGACAGAGGTACGAGGGTTCAATGACCCACAGAAGGAGGAGTATTTCAGGAAGAGATTCAGTGATGAGGACCTGGCCAGCAGAATCATCTCACACATAAAGACATCAAGGAGCCTCCACATCATGTGCCACATTCCAGTCTTCTGTTGGATTTCTGCAATAGTCCTTGAACACATGCTGAAACATAAGAGAGAAGAGATGCCCAAGACTCTGACTGAGATGTACTCACACCTTGTGGAGTTTCATACCAAACAGAAGAATGAAAAGTATATTGGGGAAAAAGAGACAGGTCCACACTGGAATAAAGAGAGCATTCCGTCACTGGGAAAACTGGCTTTTCAACAGCTTGTGAAGGGCAATCTGATTTTCTATGAAGAAGACCTGAAAGAGGCTGGCATTGATGTCAATGAAGCCTCAGTGTACTCAGGATTGTGCACACAGATCTTTAAAGAGGAATGTGGGCTGTACCAGGACAAGGTGTACTGCTTCGTGCATCTGAGCATTCAGGAGTTTCTGGCTGCTGTATATGTGTTCATCTCATTCATCAACAACAATGAGAATCTAATGGATGAACCTCAATCAATGTCCAGCAACTTTTCTGTGAGGATCAGACACAAGCGTAAAGTTACCTTCTACAAGAGTGCTGTGGATAAAGCCTTAAAAAGTGAGACAGGAAACCTGGACCTGTTCCTCCGCTTCCTTCTGGGCCTCTCACTGGAGTCCAATCAGAAGCACTTACGAGGTCTACTGACAAAGACAAGTAGCAGCTCACAGAGCCATGAAGAAACAGTCAAGTACATCAAGGAGAAGATCAGGGAGAATCCCTCTCCAGAGAGGTGTATCAATCTGTTCCATTGTCTGAATGAACTGAATGACCATTCTCTAGTGGAGGAGATCCAAAGATACCTGAGATCAGGAAGTCTCTCAGAAGCCAAACTGTCACCTGCACAGTGGTCAGCTCTGGTCTTTGTGTTGCTGACTTCGGAAAAGGAGCTGGATGTGTTTGACCTGAAGAAATACTCCAGATCAGAGGAAGGTCTTCTGAGGCTGCTGCCAGTGGTCAAGGCCTCCAGAGCTGCTCTGTGAGTACATAAAATGACATTTAAGTACTAATCATCAGGAAGAAATATTAAGTTTAGAGAAAATTGTATTTATTTATTTTTATTTATTTATTTATTTATTTATTTTATTTTTTTTGGGGGGGGGGGGTAGAAGGATTACTTTATCCTATCCCAGGTATTCCTTAAAGAGGTGGGGTTTCAAATGTCTCCGGAAGGTGGTGAGTGACTCCGCTGTCCTGGCATCGTGAGGGAGCTTGATCCACCATTGGGGTGCCAGAGCAGCGAACAGTTTTGACTGGGCTGAGCGGGAACTATGCTTCTGCAGAGGAAGGGGTGCCAGCAGGCCAGAGGTGGATGAACGCAATGCCCTCGTTTGGGTGTAGGGACTGATCAGAGCCTGAAGGTACGGAGGTGCCATTCCCCTCACAGCTCCATAGACAAGCACCATGGTCTTGTAACAGATGCGAGCTTCAACTGGAAGCCAGTGGAGTGTGCGGAGGATCGGGTCACCTCCTTGATGTTAGCGGAGAACGACAGGGTGTTGTCCAGGGTCACGCCAAGGCTCTTCGCACTCTGGGAGGAGGACACAACGGAGTTGTCAACCGTGATGGCGATGGTCATGGAACAGGCAGTCCTTCCCCGGAGGAAGAGCAGCTCCGTCTTGCCAAGGTTCAGCTTGAGGTGGTGATCCGTCATCCATGCTGATATGTCTGCCAGACATGCAGAGATGCGATTCGCAACCTGGTTATCAGAAGGGGGAAAGGAGAAGATTAGTTGTGTATCGTCAGCGTAGCAATGATAGGAGAGGCCATGTGAGGATATGACAGAGCCAAGTGACTTGGTGTATAGCGAGAATAGGAGAGGGCCTAGAACTGAGACCTGGGGGACACCAGTGGTGAGAGCAAGTGGTGCGGAGACAGCTTCTCGCCACGCCACTTGGTAGGAGCGACCGGTCAGGTAGGACGCAATCCAAGAGTGAGCCGCGCCGGAGATGCCCAGCTCGGAGAGGGTGGAGAGGAGGATCTGATGGTTCACAGTATCAAAGGCAGCAGACAGGTCTAGAAGGACAAGAGCAGAGGAGAGATAGTTAGCTTTAGCAGTGCGGAGAGCCTCCGTGACACAGAGAAGAGCAGTCTCAGGTGAATGACCAGTCTTGAAACCTGACTGGTTTGGATCAAGAAGGTCATTCTGAGAGAGATAGCAAGAGAGATGGCTAAAGACGGCACGCTCAATAGTTTTGGAAAGAAAAGAAAGAAGGGATACTGGTCTGTAGTTGTTGACATCAGTGGGATCGAGTGTTGGTTTTTTGAGAAGGGGTGCAACTCTCGCTCTCTTGAAGCCTGCAGTCACAAGTCACAATATTTTATCTGGAGAGAGAGGGGAGAAAGAAGTCAAAGCATAGGGTAGGGCAGTGTGAGCAGGACCAGCAGTGTCATTTGACTTAACCCTCCCCTTGTCCTAGGGTCAAAATGACCCGCCACTGTGTTGAACCAACTTTATAAAAATTTTATATTTTTTGGATCATTTGTGAGATGGAGGCAGTGATACTTTCTTTAAAGTCTCACTGCCTCCTTCTCACAAATGATCCCAAAAATATAAAAATTAAATAAAGTTGGTTCAACACAGTGGCGGGTCATTTTGACCCTAGGACAACGGGAGGGTTAACAAACGAGGATCGGATGTCGTCAACCTTCTTTTCAAAGTGGTTGACGAACTCATCCACAGAGAGGGAGGAGGGGGGGATTCAGCAGGGAGGAGAATGTGGCAAAGAGCTTCCTAGGGTTAGAGGCAGATGCTTGGAATTTAGAGTGGTAGAAAGTGGCCTCAGCAGCAGAAACATATGAAGAAAATGTAGAGAGGAGGGAGTGAAAAGATGCCAGGTCGGCAGGGAGTTTAGTTTTCTTCCATTTCCGCTCAGCTGCCTGGAGCTCTGTTCTGTGAGCTCGCAATGAGTCATCAAGCCACGGAGCTGGAGGGGAGGACCGAGCCGGCCAGGAGGATAGGGGACATAGAGAGTCATAGGATGCAGAAAGGGAGGAGAGGAGGGTTGAGGAGGCAGAATCAGGAGATTGGAGGGAGAAGGATTGGGCAGAGGGAAGAGATGATAGGATGGAAGAGGAGAGAGTAGCGGGAGAGAGAGAGCGAAGGTTGCGGCGGCGCATTACCATCTCTGTAGTGGCAGAGTGAGTAGTGTTGGAGGAGAGCGAGAGAGAAAAGGATACAAAGTAGTGGTCGGAGACATGGAGGGGAGTTGCAGTGAGATTAGTAGAAGAACAGCATCTAGTAAAGATGAGGTCAAGCGTATTGCCTGCCTTGTGAGTAGGGGGGGACGGTGAGAGGGTGAGGTCAAAAGAGGAGAGGAGTGGAAAGAAGGAGGCAGAGAGAAATGAGTCAAATGTAGACGTAGGGAGGTTGAAATCCCCCAGAACTGTGAGGGTTGAGCCATCCTCAGGAAAGGAACTTATTGATGAACTCTCCAAGGGAACATGGAGGGCGATAGATGACAAGGATATTAAGCTTAAATGGGCTAGTGACTGTGACAGCATGGAATTCAAATGAGGAGATAGACAGATGGGTTAGGGGAAAAATTGCGAATGTCCACTTGGGAGAGATGAGGATTCCTGTGCCACCACCCCGCTGACCAGATGCTCTCGGGGTATGCGAGAACACATGGTCAGACGAGGAGAGAGCAGTAGGAGCAGTGGTAATCCATGTTTCCGTCAGCGCCAAGAAGTCGAGGGACTGGAGGGTAGCATAGGCTGGGATGAACTCTGCCTTGTTGGCAGCAGAACGGCAGTTCCAGAGGCTGCCTGAGACCTGGAACTCCAGGTGGGTGGTGCGTGCAGGGACCACCAGGTTAGAGAGGCAGCAGCCACGCGGTGTGAGGCGTTTGTGTAGCGTGTGTGGAGAGGAGAGAACAGGGATAGGCAGAGGCATCGTTGACAGGCTGCAGCAAATGGCTACAATAATGCAGAGGAGATAGGAATGAAATGAACTAAACATCTGGGAAAGGAGAGAGTGGGGCCTCACTCACCAAAACTCCCAAATATAACTCTCCCAACTTCCACCTCAGAAACTATAATTGTTTCACTGAAACACCCGAATATAACTCTCCCAACTTCCACTTTAGAAATTATAATTGTTGTAAACTACAGCGGTTCAATGTCTCTAGGAATAGACTCTAACTTACTTTATTCAGCTAGCTAACTTGGTACAGTATTCTTCCATGAAAACCGCCCTGGGCACCGTATCCTATGACGCCATAGCTAACTAGCATGCTAGCATCCAATAACACACGGTTTAGCACCAATACTTGGTTACAACAAACTACCAATAGTGTGTTAACACACTAAACAGATAATTCGTGTCCGTGTCTAGTTCCTTTCATAATGCAGCAATTATTAAACGTTGGCTAGCTAGCACAAAGTCAGTCATGCTAGCTACACAAGTGGAATACACATCTCGAATGTTCAGAAAGGGAAGCTTTATGTTGCAAAATTCTCATTGACTAAAATTATATTGTATTTAGCTGCTACAGTACTGCTAGCTGGTAGTGTTGGCTAGCTAGCAATGGCTGCGGTGTTGACTTTGTTTGAAAAACGGCGTCGCTGCGAACGAATGTAGCTGGCTAGCTAACCTCGATAGTTTCTCTATACTACACCTTTATCTTTGATACAAATACAACTATATAGCTAGCTAACATTACACTAATCAAATCGTTCCATTGTAATGTAATGTGTCATATTACCTGCGGAGCGAAGTACAGCATGACTACTCACTCCTTCAGGCGCCTGACTCCTTCTACACTACTGGTGTTAAATTAACATTGTGTTTGTGAAATCATGATGATCTCTCTGTCAGGCTGTCAGGCTGTGGAGTCACAGAGGAAGGCTGTGCTTCTCTGGTCTCAGCTCTGAGATCAAACCCCTCAGACCTGAGAGAGCTGGATCTGAGTAACAATGACCTGAAGGATTCAGGAGTGAAGCTGCTCTCTGCTGGACTGGGGAATCCCCACTGTAAACTGCAGACTCTGAGGTCAGTATTCCTGTAGTTGGTCAACAAGTGATAACTGTTCACCAGATCCACATGTGTTTACCAGGCACACATAGTCCGCACCATATGTGTTTGGACAGTGAAGTTTACAGTTTTACATTTGGTGCTATGCTCCAGCAATTTGGATTTGAGATATAATGTTTCATATTAGGCAACAGTACAGAATGTCACCTTTTATTTGATGTTAATGGTGAGAGGTTAGCATGTTTTGTTGTAGCCTCTGTAACTTTCTCATTCATTATTATTAATGATTCATTCATGATTTTTCTTAATCATGTCATCATCAGGATTAATTTAGTAGTGTTTAGAAACATGTTATCTACTCACTTAGACAGAAAATTACTCAACACCAAAGAATAGCAGTGTGGTTTAAAAATGATTATATTTTTCTCTCTACAAGCAATACTTTGATAATTTGTTATTTCTAATAATGATAAATCCATTCATGAATAGATATGGCAGGTTTCAGGACACTGATATATCTGAAAATGTTTAAATAATATACTGCCACATTTTTCACCACCAAAGAATAGCAGTGTGGTTTTAATATAATTGTACTCTTTACAGGCTGTCAGGCTGTGGAGTCACAGAGGAAGGCTGTGCTTCTCTGGTCTCAAACCCCTCACACCTGAGAGAGCTGGACCTGAGTAACAATGACCTGAAGGATTCAGGAGTGAAGCTGCTCTCTGCTGGACTGGGGAATCCCCACTGTAAACTGGAGACTCTGAGGTCAGTATTCCTGTATCACTCAATGAACACACACACACTGGACACACACTGGACACACAAACACACACACAGGACACCCACACTATACACACACACTGGACACACACACACTAGACACACACACAAACACACACACTGGACACACACTCATTGGACAACACACACACACTGGACACACACACAAACACACACTGGACACACACACATACACACACACACTGGAGACACACACACAGGACACACAACCTGGACACACACACATACACACACTGGACACACACACACACACACACTGGACACACACACACACACACAATGATTAATTTAGTAGTGTTTCTAAACATGTTATCTACTGTTAATAATTATACATTCATTCATTTATATACATTACCAGTCAAAAGTTTGGACACACATACTCATTCAAGGGTTTTTCTTTACTTTTACAAATTTTTACATTGTAGAATAATAGTGAAGACATCAAAACTATGAAATAACACATATGGAATCATGTAGTAACCAAATAATTGTTAAACAAATTAAAATATGTTTTATATTTGAGATTCTTCAAATAGTCACCATTTGCCTTGATGACAGCTTTGCACACTCTTGGCATTCTCTCAACCAGCTTCACCTGGAATGCTTTTCCAACAGTCTTGAAGGAGTTTCCACATATGCTGAGCACTTGTTTGCTGCTTTTCTTTCACTCTGCGTTCCAACTCATCCCAAACCATCTCAATTGGGTTGAGGTCGGGTGATTGTGGAGGCCAGGTCATTTGATGCAGCACTCCATCACTCTCCTTCTTGGTCAAATAGCCCTTACACAGCCAGTAGAGTAAACAGTTGAAGACGGAAGTTAACATACACTTAGGTTGGAGTCATTAAACTTGTTTTTCAACCACTCCACAAATTTCTTGTTAACAAACTCTAGTGTTGGCAAGTCGGTTAGGACATCTACTTTGTGCATGACACAAGTAATTTTTCCAACAATTGTTTACAGACAGATTATTTCACTAAAATTCACTTCATCACAATTCCAGTGGGTCAGAAGTTTACATACACTAAGTAGACTGTGCCTTTAAACAGCTTGGAAAATTCCAGAAAATGATGTCATGGCTTTAGAAGCTTCTGATAGGCTAATTGTCATCATTTGAGTCAATTGGAGGTGTACCTGTGGATGTATTTCAAGGCCTACCTTCAACCTCAGTGCCTCTTTGCTTGACATCATGGGAAAATCAAAAGAAATCAGCAAAGACCTCAGAAATAGAATTGTAGACCTCCACAAGTCTGGTTCATCCTTGGGAGCAATTTCCAAACGCCTGAAGGTACCACGTTCATCTGTACAACAACAATAGCAAGTATTAACAGCATGGGACCACGCTGTCGTCATACTGCTCAGGAAGGAGATGTGTTCTGTCTCCTAGAGATTAACGATTAGCTTTGGTGCGAAAAGTGCAAATCAATCCCAGAACAACAGCAAAGGACATTGTGAAGATGCTGGAGAAAACAGGTACAAAAGTATCTATTTTCACAGTAAAACAAGTCCTATATTTACATTTTAGCAGACGCTCTTATCCAGAGCGACTTACAGTTAGTGAGTGCATACATTTTTCATACTGGTCCCCCGGGTGGGAATCGAACCACAACCCTGGCGTTGCAAAGCGCCATGCTCTACCAACTGAGGTACAGGAGGCCTATATAAACATGTATAAATGTATCTATATCCACAGTAAAACGAGTCCTATATCGACATAACCTGGAAAGGCTGCTCAGTAAGGAAGAAGCCACTGCTCCAAAACCGCCTAAAAAAAGCCAGACTACGGTTTGCAACTGCACATTGGGACAAAGATCGTACTTTTTTGAGAAATGTCCTCTGGTCTGATGAAACAAAAATATAACTGTTTGGCCATAATGACCATCACTTATGTTTGGAGGAAAAAGGGGATGCTTGCGGTCGAAGAACACCATCCCAACCATGAAGCACGGGGTGGCAGCATCATGCTGTGGGGGGTGCTTTGCTGCAGGAGGGCCTGGTGCACTTCACAAAATAGATGGCATCATGAGGAAGGAAAATATTATGTGGATATATTGAAGCAACATCTCAAGACATTAGTCAGGAAGTTAAAGCTGTTTACAAATGGGTCTTCCAAATGGAAAATGACCCCAAGCGTACTTCCAAAGTTGTGGCAAATGGCTTAAGGACAACAAAGTCAAGGTATTGGAGTGGCCATCACAAAGCCCTGACCTCAATCCTATATAATATTTGTGGGCAGAACTGAAAAAGCTGCGGCGAGCAAGGAGGCCTACAAACCTGACTCAGTTTCACCAGCTCTGTCAGGAGGAATGGGCCAATATTCACCCAACTTATTGTGGGAAGTTTGTGGAAGGCTACCCGAAACGTTTGACCCAAGTTAAACAATTTAAAGGCAATGCTACCAAATACTAATTGAGTGTATGTAAACTTCTGTCCCACTGGAAATGTGATGAAAGAAATAAAAGCTTAAATAAATAATTCTCTCTACTATTATTCTGACATTTCACATTCTTAAAATAAAGTGGTGATTCTAACTGACCTAAGACAGGGAATCTTTACTATGATTAAATGTCAGGAATGATGAAAAACGGAGTTTGAATGTATTTGGTTAAGGTGTATGTAAACTTCCGACTTCAACTGTATATACATATATGAATAGATATTCCAGGTTTCAGGACTCTGATGTATCTGAAAATGTTGAACAAACATATTTTCACCACCAAAGAGTAGCAGTGTGATTTTAATAGGATTTTATTATTGCAGGCTGTCAGGCTGTCTAGTCACAGACGGAGGCTGTGCTTCTCTGGTCTCAGCTCTGAAGTCAAACCCCTCACATCTGAGAGCTGGACCTGAGCTACAATCACCCAGGAGACTCAGGAGTCAGACTGCTCTCTGCTGGACTGGAGGATCCACACTGTAAACTTGAGACTCTGAGGTCAGTATTCCTGTACTTGGTCAACAAGTGATAACTGTTCACCAGATCCACATGTGTTTACCAGGCACACATAGTCCACATCATATGTGTTTGGACAGTGAAGCTTACAGTTTTACATTTGGTGCTATGCTCCAGCATTTTGGATTTGAGATAGAATGTTTCATATTAGGTGACAGTATATAATGTCACCTTTTATTTTAGGTTAATGGTGAGAGGTTAGCTGTTTTGTTGTAGCCTCTGTAACTTTCTCATTCATTATTATTCATGATTCATTCATGATTATTCTTAATCAAGGCATCATCAGGATTAATTTAGTAGTGTTTAGAAACATGTTATCTACTCACTTAGACAGAAAATTACTCCAGTCATCATCCACCATTCAGTTACTATTGGGCAAAACATAACCCAAAACACAACCAAAACAAACTACGAATGCAACCAACGAGTTTGGAACAAAATACAAAACTTTGAACTACTTTAATACACTATAAGTGAATTGGTCAGAATACTTATGACTTCTTCAAATAGGGGGACTAGACGGGCAAAGTGCTTATATTTTTCTAAATGGTGAAACAGATATGTATGAAAATACCCTCAAATAAAAGGTGAAATTATATACTGTCACCTCATATGGAAACATTTGATCTCAAATCCAAAATGCTGGAGTATAGAGCCACATTTAAAATGTTAGCTTCACTGTCAAAATAGATATGGTGTGGAATGTATACTCAATACAATCTAAATCTGATACCTCACTGTCTGTCTTTTGACTGATACTGCTTTTTAAACTGCTCTGGTCAGTCTACTCAAATATTTGTACTTTTATATTTGTCTCTCTACAAGCAATACTTTGATAATTTGTAATTTCTAATAATGATACATTAATTTATGAATAGATATGGCAGGTTTCAGGACACTGATATATCTGAATATGTTGAAAAAATATACTGCCACTATTTTCACCACCAAAGAATAGCAGTGTTGTTTTAATATGATTTTTCTCTTTCCAGGCTGTCAGGCTGTCGAATTACAGTGGGAGATTGTGCTTCTCTGGAATCAGCTATGAAGTCAAACCCCTCACAACTGAGAGAGCTGGACCTGAGTAACAATGACCTGAAGGATTCAGGAGTGAAGCTGCTCTCTGCTGGACTGGGGAATCCCCACTGTAAACTGGAGACTCTGAGGTCAGTATTCCTGTAGTTGGTCAACAAGTGATAACTGTTTACCAGATCCACATGTGTTTACCAGGCACACATAGTCAAAACCATATGTGTTTGGACAGTGAAGCTTACAGTTTTACATTTGGTGCTATGCTCCAGCATTTTGGATTTGAGATAGAATGTTTCATATTAGGTGACAGTATATAATGTCACCTTTTATTTTAGGTTAATGGTGAGAGGTTAGCTGTTTTGTTGTAGCCTCTGTAACTTTCTCATTCATTATTATTCATGATTCATTCATGATTTTTCTTAATCATGGCATTATCAAGATTCATTCAGTAGTGTTATCTACCCACTTAGAAAGAAGATTAATCCAGTCATCATCCACCATTCAGTTACTATTGGACAAAAACATAACCCAAAACACAACCAAAACAAACTGCAAATGCAACCAATGAGTTTGGGACCAAATACTCAACTTTTGACTACTTTAATACACAATAGGTGAATTGGTCAGTATACTTATGACTTCTTGAAATAGGGGATGGATATATTTGTCGCTGCTGGTGCTCATTGTGTCAAACAAAGAGTCCGCTTAGGCTGCACTTTGATTAGAAGTTTTATTCATATCACAAGATGTCAGCATAAGTTTACAGACCAGTGGTCTGGAGAAACAGCGTCCCAAAGTAATCTGTCTGTTTCTAACACCCCCCTCCAGCATAAACTTATAACACAATGTAAAAATATGGGTTGCTCCTGCTGTCCAATCACCTGTCTCCCCTAGAGCGTCACCCTACAAATGCTACTTTTGAACTAAGACAAACATCCCCTTTGTTCCTCTAGAATAGTCATAATCTTAATATACTACATATTCCCCCCTTCTAGACGAACTAAAAGTCTCGAAAACAAAAAGAACAGGATTATGACAAGTAACAATTTATCTTATTAAGTATATTTAACATTAAACCAAAAACATTTTCCTCTAGAGTGTAAATACCTTTCTAAGAACTATGAACAAATGTTTATGAAGTGTGAATACATTACTATGAAATATGAACAAATCTTTATGGAGTGTGAGAGCGAAAAACTGTCTGGCAGCCATCTTTCCAGATATCCATCCATCAATCAAGACAGTAAAATTCTCTCACGGCCCCTCTGTCCCCAGGCAACCACCTAGGTACTCCCATGACTTACACATCTTTATAAATGCATTTGGAAACTATGATGCAATTAAATACACATGTAAGCCCTAACAAAATACTATCCAAAAAATGTCCACTCTAAGGCTGGTCAACCCATCGGACCCTACAGTGGACTTCCATCCCTGCCTATACTCCCTGTCCCTAAGCATTCATATAAATAAAGAAAACATCTAAGAACCCCACATGTATCCAATAACATCAAATATCATTCTACAAAAATTAATACCTAAGATTATGACACAAATTATGTATTACACATGCAAATATGTCTATATTTCATTGCAGACACTGGAATGTAGTCCACACACTTCATCTCCCCGTAGTCTCGACTTCCTAATGCATTGTTGATGATGGAATCGGAACTTTCCACCCCTTCCTTGTTCCATCTCCTCCAGTCATTCTCCTTTCATATTGTCCCTTCATATTGTCCTTGTTTGAGTATTTCAATCTCTACAATATCCCCAAATGCTTCTGGAAGAAAAGAAAAGACCAAACAGTATCTTTTGCAAAACAACACTTTCAAATTAAACATCAATATCAACTAAGAATATAAAAATTATATATAAATGATAGAATAATGAAATAGGATAATGTGATTCATTCATACACTTCCCCCTTTGATTCATAACATCATACTAAAATCACACTAATATTGAATTTTTTTGAAAAATGATCAAATATTCAAAAAGGATATTTATCATCAATACTCCATCCAGTCCCACTTGTCCTCTTCATCCAGATCAGGAACAGTCAACAACGGCATCTGAGTGTTGTCTCCAGGCATCACTACTCCAACCTATCTCAATATCATAGCTTTCTCAAAGGTCAGTAACAAATTACAAACATCACACACAAGTGCTACTCAAAAGCTATTAAATCGTAAACCATCACTGCTAATACTGGGGGCCTAACTGATCTTGCAACCAAGACTTCCGCTGACCATCCAGCTCCTTCAGATCTACTAAACGCATCCCTTATATTCTTCAATGCATCTATAACTATCTGGAATCAAAGTATAGGTAATATTATCAATATGATCTGCCAAAAATGTTACACCATACCATGGAAAAAGTCCCCCTCTCTCTCTTAGACTTATCCTCCAATGATAGGCTTCAAGACTATGAAATGTCGCCATGTCCCTTTTCACCCTACTCCAAACCTAGATTCAGATTTATCTGTGTCCGTGCTACCCCTCTTTTAATGGTAAAAGCCTCATATGGAAGCTTCAACGTTGACATGTAACAACATCCTGTCCATACATAGGGTAAGAATATATATGCTTTATCACCACAAACCCTCCAAATATCTCTAAAATTCCCAATAGTCACATTGCCAGGCAAAAGCTAATCTTTTAACCATCAAAGTCCTGCTCTTCTTACTAACTGGAACATAAAAAGTAACATTATATTTCTCATTACTACCCTTAAGGTCACGCTTACCCAAAGTTATCATATAATCATCACAATCTGATATTCCCATAAACATACCCTCCTTTACATCATATGTTTTATTAGAATAAAAACAACTTTTAGCCCTCAATGGTTTCACCTTCAATGCTTCAGGGTTCGCTGTTACCTGATTTTCCTTCCCATCAACAAATTCCCATAGGGTAATTCATTTAACCCAGAACACCCTAAACCTAGGCTTAAACAAATGTTTTGACAACGACATTATTTTATCTGTTCTGGAATTCTCAACAGACATGGACCCTCAAGATTCCTCACTGATCTTACAGAATGAGGTAGCTGCTGGGAACCAAAGATTCCTACCTGCCCATCCATCTTTAATTTTCACAACAGAAGAATCAAACCCATATGCATTTAGTTTATCTCTTCCCTAACGAGCGGTACTGATCAGATACCTCTCCTTGTCTGTCATTAAAATCAAAGACCTCATCCTGTACCTCCATGATAGTATCCTTCACTATTTCAGATGAATCTATATTCTTCTCTACCACTATCTGCTCTCCTATTTTAACCCTATCCTTACTATCATTGACAACACTCTCCATCCGTAACATTTCAGAAAGGTTGTTGTTTGTGTCTGTGTCATACTTCCTACATTTGCTATTGCCGGTATTACCATTAATCCTTTCCAAAGTTACCATTAAAGTAGTTGATTTAGTTGATGTATTAACACCCTTAACTACTTCTAGTGGGAAAGTTACCGATATCCTCTGTGTATTATTTACTGTTGGAGTGGCTACTGTAATATACTTCTCCTGAACTCCTTCGGTGACTGTGGAAGCTTCAACAGACTTCAACTCTTCCATTATAAGCGTCACTTTACAAATTACATAGCCTTTTAACCAATAATTCTTAACCGGAACAAATTTTAATGCTTGCACTAGATAAGTACACATATATTCTCCCTAATCTTCTCTTATCATTTACGCAAAATAAATGAACAATCACTCATAACCCTCTTCCACTTCATATCGTTGTACAAACTATACCTCCTTTGACTAGGTGCAACAGCTTCTACATTTGGTCCTGATAACAATACTTATTCTCCCTAATTATCTCTCCATGTGGGAGGAACGTCCCCATCCTAACCCTAATAAGTATTTTTCCCCCTAAAATTGGTGCTGGAGCTATTGGTTCCCTTATAATCAAATGCGATATATTTATGGCTTTAATAACTATCAATGTTGAAAGAGTTAAATTGCTTCTCACTGTTGTTTTAATATGCTGAAGTGTTAATGTCATTGTTGTCACTTCATCTATTTTTGTAACTCCTTACTTGTATTTCCCTCTATCACCACTAGTGTCACTTTTTTTAGCTCTCAGTCCTACCTCTAATCCCTGACTTTCAAACTTTTGATTATAAAAAAAACACACCCACAATTACCTTGATCTTCCTGCTGGGAACTGTAAGTATAGATACTCAATTACCCCTCAATCTTCTCTTATCATTCAGCAACGCATACTTTCTCAATGCATCTGCTCCTAACAGATCTAAACTCCTACCATATCTATCTTCCCACTAAACTCTAAAATGTCCTTCACCACTGTTCGCTCTCTGTTACTACTAACTTTGAAACTTAGTTTACTGTCTTAGAGTTCCTTCAATCTTAGTTTTCTTAACTTTTAATCTAATCTTTCTCCTAACCTTTAAAACCTTTTTCCACTGATTTATTCACAAAATCCTTTACCACCAAATTTTTAGAATATGTGATTGGGAAGTCCCCACCAGCTTCTGACTTCTTTACACACAGACTTGGCAAACGACTAACCACCTTTTAGCCTAGTCTGAAATCTCTTGGTGTAGGAATGTAACCCAGAATAACAGTCACCCCTTTTAACTTTATTTTTCAGACAGATTGTCTAATAGGCAGTCTAGTCTAGATTATCATCCTTCCTATGATATTATCTTCAAGCAAATATGATTCCCAAAAACCCTATTCTTTTTTAAAATCTTCTACCAGACAGCCGTCTAGTGTACATCTTATTGTACAGTTCAATTTACACCATGCATCTCTTTCCAACAATGCAATAGGTATATGTTCTAATATTAGTATGTCTATTTTAATTTCTCTTTGATTTTTATAGCAGAGCTCAATTGGTTCCTTAAGAGTAATTAACTGTTTTACTACCCTAATTAGTTAATTTTACATAGTGAGATGTTTAACCTCTTTAGGCTGAACACAGATAAAAGTTTTTCCACTATTCACCTCTCCTAGTCCTTTGTTTTTACTTCAATTGTTAGATATTTTCTCTTCTTCTCTAATCGGTGCTATCAGCTGACACCCCCCTTCGTATCTTCTAGGCACTCTAGAATCCTTTAAGGGTACACCTAGAGAACAGGTGATCTTCACTTGCTCCTTTATCTTCCTCAGAAATGTCCTCTGTTGTTTCCTCCTGGCGCATTACATTAACAGGTAAAGTAACCAATCTGTCCACAATTATAACACTCTTCTGAAAGTTGCTGGAAGTGTGGCTGAAATCTTCCTCCTCCTTCTAAGCCTTCTCGTTCTCTTCCTCTCCAATTCTGTGTCTGTCCAGAAACTGTCTGTGGATATGAAACCACTGGTACCCCATTGGTGGCTGGTACAATTGCGGTTGGCCTTGTTCAGTTGAAGCTGTAGCAGTGATTGTTGATTTGGTTCACTCTGATTCTTCATAACCAAAGCTTCTCTTCTCCTTCTCCACCAGTTGTAAGTTGTATTTGATTTAGTTTTCTGAGAGTTTCTTGGTCCTGTTCTTTCTTGTTGTTGACATATCAGGATTCTTCAACAGCTTATATTCTATGTTCTGTCCTCGAAATATCATCTTCCATCATCTTCTTACTAGTGGCCTCATGTATTCTTCTCCTCCAACTCTTGGGATCCTTTTCAGCAGTTTCTCCTTCTGTATTTTGTCTTCTTGAGTTGTTCATCCAGTTGTGTTACTTCTTCTAAACTATTCTCTTTATCCAGGCATGATACGCATCAGTCTATATCTCTATTTCTTCTTTGCTAATCATTGTTGAATAAAATCCTCTTGAACATAAAGCACCTTTAATCTCTAAGTCTTCATCTTCCCGAACCTCATTCTTCTCTTAGTTTCCAGACATCTCGGTTTTTTTCTTACTTCGGAGTTTTGGATTCATCTTCATTGTCGTTTCTGCTTGTCCTCTATCTATTATTCGTTCATCTTCATCTCTGATGCAATAATCACCCTCCTGGATGATCACTGGAAGCTGAGGATAAACATCCCTAAGCTCTACTTCCTTCATAAGGTGGGGGTCTTTTTGCTGAATCCGTATGTGAGAAAGGTGTACTAACTTCTGCCATTAGTTTTTCTGTCGCCTTCTCTTCCTTTAGCATTTTCTCTATACCTTTGTTTATCTTATCGCTGGAATCTTTTATCAGTTTTTGTTTGAGAATGAAGGGCAACTTTTGTTTCATTTGCCGGATAACCTAGCAATACTTTAGTTAAAGGATTACTATTTTGTACTATACCAGCAGGTGTAATTACCTTCATAGCCTTGCTGTCCTTTCTCCCCATTGTAACAACCCTTTTATATTACTTTTATTGTGAATTATTTTATTTAGACTATATAGCCTATGGCTTCCCCCTTTAATTATTAATATAAACCAAACAACCCCAAACAACAAATTATTAATACAAATCAATCAACAAAAATATGAATATTAAAAATTCAATTAAACATTTTAATCAAAAATATGTTTAAATTAAAATAAAAATCAATTAAAAAAATCAATTAAAATTATGAATTATTAAAACAAATGTTTTATTTCTATATCCTATCTTACCAATTTATCAATTAGTGGCTATCTTACCACAACCCATCCGGAAAGCAAAATGCAAGTAGTCAACTTCAGACTACAATACCCATAAACCCCCTTGCTTTATAAGCACCCAATTATTTTAATTTTACAGAATAATGTCAGTACTCGATTTCCAACACAACTGTAATCAAACCAAGTGATGCACAGAGACTCTAAAATGCAAATTTTATTCAAATGATCAGTCTGTTGCCAAGCCTCTGTGAAATTGTCATAACATCAAATATCCTGTAGGGGAAGATTTTGCAAACAGAACCAGCCTCAAAACCTTTTGACTCGATCCTCCCCTTGTCACGTGATGTCACGTCAGCACCTCTCTTTCTTTCTCCCTCTCTCTCCTCTCGTCTCGTCCTATCGTTCCTCTCATATGACAAAAGAACAGAGATACAGAAAAAAGATTTTAGTAGTTAATGCAATCACCGATTACTTCCAGCATTCAATATTTCTTCGTTCACATTCGCTCTAAGAATCAACTCAGGAATAAATATAGATAGCTCAATAACATTTTTATTTTATTTTAATCCGTCATTTTATTTTATTTAATTATTTTTATTTTTAATCCGTCAACATATCTCTCTCATTTATCAATTCAATATGTCTCAAGAAATAGTTTCATTTTCAAACAACAGCCGCTTTAACAACTAGAAGATTCCATTCGTGTTAAAATCTCTCCTCTTTGTTCCCTCATCTGTGTTTCTGTCTCCCCCTGCAGTGTAACAGAAGTATGACCCATTTACCCAAAATTCCCCTTGTCGTAGTTTTAGTAAACAACGTGTTGTAGTTTAGTACCGTAAAACAAACGTCTCATAATCTCGTGCCATAAACTCCCACGTTTTGTAGTGTAGTGTCGTAAAATTAAACGCATGCGCAATACATTCAACGATATGATTCCCAGACAATAGAACGTTAGCATTCCGCTACAGCCCCTCTATTTTACCCCTTATAATCAAACAATAACACTTAACAGAGCTCACAATCGCATAGAACCCTGAATTCTACACACACACGACATTATTTAAGAGGCTTTATTCCATCGCAATGGCCCTCTTAGGTCACACGCATTAGCATGTAGCACGCAACACAATTAGCATTTAGCATTAGCATTTAGCATTAGCCGTTATGTACAATGTGGCATGAAACACAACCAGCATTTAGCATTAGCATTAGCATTAGCATTTAGCCTTTATGTACAATGTGGAATGAAACACAACCAGCATTTAGCATTAGCATTTATCATGTGGCGTGCAACATGTAACAAGAAACCTGCACTGCCCTTTCCTTTGTCTTATTCTCTACCGTTTGTGATGCCGTGAGTTCAATGACCATCTACAGAGAGATTACCCCAAGCAGACATCCCGTTGGACAAAAGATGAGCAATAATCACAATCCAATAAATTCCATCAACCCGAGTTTTTAAAACACACCTAATACACATCTAACGCGCAAGAGGATTTTCGGCCCATCCTGGATGGCCCCCCCTAGGGTCTTACACGGTGCAGTGCCCTAATGTATACGTATATCTGCCTTTATTCACTACCAATCAATTGTTCTAGACTTCCTATTATTTGCGCCGTTTACCAATGCAACCAAATTTTAGAATAATTATTACAGACCCTTAGTCGACAGCAATAACACCACATCAGCACAAACCCAAGTAATTTACACTGTACACCCTTCAATGCCCTCTCATAAATCAGCGGAACAACTAATGCCCAAATTTTGTGAGAAATCTCACCTTATAGCCGGCTTGAGCGGTAGTCACCTCGAGATTCAGGAATGGGACAAAGAACGATGCATACAGATCCCGGACGAGCCCCCATTTGTAGTGTATCTTGTCGCTGCTGGTGCTCATTGCTGTCAAACAAAGAGTCCGCTTAGGCTGCACTTTGATTAGAAGTTTTATTCATATCACAAGATGTCAGCATAAGTTTACAGACCCAAGAGTGTCTGGAGAAACAGCGTCCCAAAATAATCTGTCTGTTTCTAACACCCCCTGCCTCCAGCATATACTTATAAACAATGTAAAAATATGGGTTGCTCCCTCTGCTGTCCAATCACCTGTCTCCCCTGGGGAGGCCACCTACAAATGGCTACTTTTGAACTAAGATAAACATCCCCTCTTTGTTCCTCTAGAATAGTCATAATCTTAATATACTACAGGGACTAGACACGTAAAGTGCTTTTATTTTTCTAAAAGGTGAAAGAGACTTGTATAAAAATATCCTCAAATAAAAGGTAACATTATATACTGTCACCTCATATGAAACATTTGATCTCAAATCCAACATGCTGGAGTACAGAGCCACATTTAAAATGTTAGCTTCACTGTCAAAATAGATATGGTGTGGACTGTATACTCAATACAATCTAAATCTGATACCTCACTGTCTGTCTTTTGACTGATATTGCTTTTTAAACTGCTCTGGTCAGTCTACTCAAATATTTGTACTTTATATTTTTCTCTCTACAAGCAATACTTTGATAATTTGTCATTTCTAATAATGAAACATCCATTTATGAATAGATATGGCAGGTTTCAGGACACTAGTATAACTGAAAATGTTGAAAAAATATACTGCCACTATTTTCACCACCAAAGAATAGCACTGTGGTTTTAACATTATTTTACTATTGCAGGCTGTCAGGCTGTCTAGTCACAGAGGAAGGTTGTGCTTCTCTGGTCTCAGCTCTGAAGTCAAACCCCTCACACCTGAGAGAGCTGGACCTGAGTAACAATGACCTGAAGGATTCAGGAGTGAAGCTGCTCTCTGATGGTCTGGGGTATCCCCACTGTAAACTGGAGACTCTGAGGTCAGTATTCCTGTAGTTGGTCAACAAGTGATAACTGTTCACCAGATCCACGCGTGTGTTTACCAGGCACACATAGTCCACACCATATGTGTTTGGACAGTGAAGCTTACAGTTTTACAGTGGTGTGAAAAAAGTGTTTGCCTCCTTTCTGATTTCTTATTTGTTTGCATGTTTGTCACACTTAAATGATTCAGATCATCAAACAAATTTAAATATTAGTCAAAGATAAAACAAGTAAACACAAAATGCAGTTTTGAAATGAAGGTTGATATTATTAAGGGAAAACAAAATCCAAACCCACATGGCCCTGTGTGAAAAAGTGATTGCCCCCTACAACCTAATAACTGGTTGGGCCACCCTTAGCAGCAACAACTGCAATCAAGCGTTTGCGATAACTTGCAATGAGTCTTTTACAGCGCTGTGGAGGAATTCTGGCCCACTCGTCTTTGCAGAATTGTTGTAATTCAGCCACCTTGGAGGGTTTTCGAGCATGAACTGCCTTTTTAAGGTCATGCCACAGCATCTCAATAGGATTCAGGTCAGGACTTTGACTAGGGCATTCCAAAGTCTTCATATTGTTTTTCTTCAGCAATTCAGAGGTGAACTTGCTGGTGTGTTTTGGATCATTGTCCTGCTGCAGAATCCAAGTTTGCTTCAGCTTGAGGTCACAAACAGATGGCTGGACATCTTCTCCTTTCAGGATTTTTTGGTAGACAGCAGAATTCATGGTTCCATTTATCACAGCAAGTCTTCCAGGTCCTGAAGCAGCAAACAGGCCCAGACCATCACACTACCACCACCATATTTTACTGTTGGTATGATGTTCTTTTTCTGAAATGCGGTGTTACTTTTACGCCAGATATAATGGGACACACACCTTCCAAAAAGTTCAACTTTTGTCTCGTCAGTCCACAGAGTATTTTCCCAAAGGTCTTGGGGATCATCAAGATGTTTTCTGGCAAAAACGAGACGAGCATTAATGGTTTTTTTGCTCATCAGTGGTTTTCCTCTTGGAACTCTGCCATCAGGCCATTTTTGCCCAGTCTCTTTCTTATGGTGGAGTCATGAACACTGACTTTAACTGAGTAAGTGAGGCCTGCAGCTCTTTGGATGTTGTTGTGGGGTCTTTTGTGACCTCTTGGATGAGTCGTTGCTACGCTCTTGGGGTCATTTTGGTCGGCCGGTCACTCCTGGGAAGGTTCACCACTGTTCCATGTTTTAGCCATTTGTGGATAATGGCTCTCACTGTGGTTCGCTGGAGTCCCAAAGCTTTAGAAATGGCTTTATAACCTATTTAAGTGATTCCTTGATTGAGAACAGGTATGGCAGTAATCAGGCCTGGGTGTGGCTAGAGGAATTGAACTCAGGTGTGATAAACCACAGTTGAGTTGTGTTATAACAGTGGGGGCAAACACTTTTTCACACAGGGCAATGTAGGTTTGGATTTTGTTTTCCCTTAATAATAACAACCTTCATTTCAAAACTGCATTTTGTGTTTACTTGTGTTATCTTTGACTAATATTTAAATTTGTTTGATGATCTGAAACATTTAAGTGTGACAAAACATGCAAACAAATAACAAATCAGGAAGGGGCAAACACTTTTTTCACACCACTGTATTTGTACTTTTATATTTGTTTATAATAGGGGGACTAGATACGTAAACTGCTTTTATTTTTCTAATGGTGAAAGATATATGTATGAAAATACCCTCAAATAAAAGGTGACATTATATACTGTCACCTCATTTGAAACATTTGATCTCAAATCCAAAATGCTGGAGTACAGAGCCACATTTAAAATGTTAGCTTCACTGTCAAAATAGATATAGTGTGGACTGGATACTCAATACAATCTAAATCTGATACCTCACTGTCTGTCTTTTGATTGATACTGCTTTTTTAAACAGCTCTGGTCAGTCTACTCAAATATTTGTACTATACATTTTTTCTCTCTACAAGCAATACTTTGATAATTTGTCATTTCTAATAATGATACATCCATTTATGAATAGATATGGCAGGTTTCAGGACACTGATATATCTGAATATGTTGAAAAAATATACTGCCACTATTTTCACCACCAAAGAATAGCAGTGTGGTTTCAATATGATTTGACTCTTTGCAGGCTGTCAGGCTGTCTAGTCACAGAGGAAGGCTGTGCTTCTCTGGTCTCAGCTCTGAAGTCAAACCCCTCACATCTGAGAGAGCTGGATCTGAGTAACAATGACCTGAAGGATTCAGGAGTGAAGCTGCTCTCTGCTGGACTGGGGAAACCCCACTGTAAACTGGAGACTCTGAGGTCAGTATTCCTGTAGATGGTCAACAAGTGATAACGGTTCACCAGATCCACATGTGTTTACCAGGCACACATAGTCCACACCATATGTGTTTGGACAGTGAAGCTTACAGTTTTAAATTTGGTGCTATGCTCCAGCATTTTGGATTTGAGATATAATGTTTCATATTAGGCAACAGAACAGAATATCACCTTTTATTTGAGGTTAATGGTGAGAGGTTAGCATGTTTTGTTGTAGCCTCTGTAACTTTCTCATTCATTATTATTCATGATTCATTCATTATTTTTATTAATCATGGCATCATTAGGATTAAGTTAGTAGTGTTTAGAAACATGTTATCTACTCACTTAGACAGAAAAATTACTCCAGTCATCATCCACCATTCAGTTACTATTGGGCAAAACATAACCCAAAACACAACCAAAAACAAACTGCAAATGCAACCAACGGGTTTGGGACCAAATGCTAAACTTTTGACTACTTTAATACACTATACGTGAATTGGTCAGAATACTTATGACTTCTTCAAATAGGAGGACTAGATAAATAAAGTGCTTTCATTTTTCTAAACGGTGAAACAGATATGTATGAAAATACCTTCAAATAAAAGGTGACATTTTATACTGTCATCTCATATGAAACATTTGATCTCAAATCCAACATGCTGGAGTATAGAGCCACATTTAAAATGTTAGCATCACTGTCAAAATATATATAGTGTGGACTGTATAGTCAATACAATCTAAATCTTATACCTCACTCTCTGTCTTTTGACTGATACTGCTTTTTAAACTGCTCTGGTCAGTCTACTCAAATATTTGTACTATACATGTTTCTCTCTACAAGCAATATTATGATAATTTCTAATAATGATACATTAATTTATGAATAGATATTGCAGGTTTCAGGACACTGATGTATTTTAATATGTAGAAAAAATATACTGCCACTATTTTCACCACCAAAGAATAGCAGTGTGGTTTTAATGTGATTTGACTCTTTGCAGGCTGTCAGGCTGTCTAGTCACAGAGGAAGGCTGTGCTTCTCTGGTCTCAGCTCTGAAGTCAAACCCCTCACACCTGAGAGAGCTGGACCTGAGCTACAATCACCCAGGAGACTCAGGAGTCAGACTGCTCTCTGCTGGACTGGAGGATCCACACTGCAGACTGGAGAAACTCAAGTATGTAGAGGGTTTATGTCAATGTTCATATCAGACATGTTGGAGTTATCAGGCTAGTTAAGACAAACATTCTGACCACCACTTGGACTAAGTTATATGCTGACTGTGTGTGTGTGTGTGTGTTCACACACTGAACACACACTGGACACACACACTGGACACACACTGAACACACACACACACTGGACACACACACACACACACTGGATACACACACACACTGGATACACACACACACTGGACACAAAAACACTGGACACAAAAACACTGGACACACACACACACAGGACACACACACACACTCACACACAGGACAAACACAAACTTGACACACACACAGGACACACACATACACACACACACACTGGACACACACACACACTGGACCCACACACTGGACACACACACTGGACACACACACACACTGGACACACACTCACTGGACACACACACACAAACACTGGACACACACTGGACACACACACACACTGGACACACACACACACACTGGACACACACACACACACACACACACACACACTGGACATACACACACACACACTGGACACACACGCACACACATTGGACACACACACACACACACACACACACACTGGACACACACACACACACTTGACACACACACACAAACTGGACACACACACACAAGTCACACACACTAGACACACACACACTGGACACACATACACACAGTGGACACACACACACACACACTACACACTCACACACACACACACACACACACACACCACAAACACTGGACCCACACACACACACACAAAAAGGAAACACACACACACACACTGGACACACATTCATATCAGACATGTTCAGTTAAGACAAACATTCTTACCCTTGGAGAAAGTTATATGCTGACCGTGTGTTTGTGTGTGTGTGTGTGTGTGTGTGTGTGTGTGTGTGTGTGTGTGTGTGTGTGTGTGTGTGTGTGTGTGTGTGTGTGTGTGTGTGTGTGTGTGTGTGTGTGTGAGTGTGTGACAGGCGTATCCTCAATGACTGTCTGTTCTTCTGCTTACCGCTACAGTGTGGAACATGGTGGAGAGAACACAATGAAACCTGGACATAGAAAATGTGAGTGTTGACTGCTGTGAAGAATATGACTAAGAATAAGTCTTAATTCAAGTGAAGTCAAAGTCAAAGACCACCATCATTACTTACTTGGTCATATTAAATATCAGCTGTAGTTCTACAGAAGCACAAATCAGGGACACCAAAGTTTACAAAGAGTTGCTTTGACAATGTGTGTGTCTGTGTCTGTGTGGCGTGTTCGTGTTACGTTAGAAATGTGTGTGTGTGTTCATGCATGCATACATGTGTGTGTTTGTGTGTGTGTGTGTGTGTGTGTGTGTAATTAATGGGAATAAGTGTGTTTTATATTACCATACAGTATAACATATGATCATTCAACAAGTCACAAAATACCTTAACTTCTCCTTTTGATACCTAGAAACACCTACATTAAATGAATTAGTGAAAAGTGAGTTAACATTCTAATGTGAATGATGATGATTTCTAATATTGTGTCTGGTTTCATCCATCAGATGTCTGTGATCTCACACTGGACCTAAACACAGTAAACAGATTCCTCTCTCTGTCTGAGGAGAACAGAAAGGTGACATGGAGGAGAGAGAAGCAGCCGTATCCTGATCACCCAGAGAGATTTGAGGGCTGTAGACAGGTGCTGTGTAGAGAGGGTCTGACTGGGCGCTGTTACTGGGAGGTAGAGTGGAGTGGGAGTTGGGCTGGTATAGGAGTGGCATATAAAGGAATCAGCAGGAGAGGAGGGGGTTATGACTGTGTGATTGGATGTAATGACAAGTCCTGGAGTCTGGTCTGCTCTGACAACAGTTACTCTGTCTGGCATAATAATAAGTCCACTACCATAGACGTCCCCTCCTCCAGCTCCCACAGAGTAGGAGTGTATCTGGACTGGCCAGCTTGCACTCTGTCCTTCTACAGAGTCTCCTCTGACACACTGACCCACCTGAACACATTCCACTCCACATTCACTGAGCCCCTCTATCCAGGGTTTAGGGTTCATGGTGACTCGTCAGTGTCCCTGTAAATAATAACCATGGTAACATTGACACTGACACACACACACACACACTGGACACACACACACACTGGACACACACACACAGGACACACACAAACACACACTGAACACACACACACTGAACACACACACACTGAACACACACTGGCCACACACACACTGGCCACACCGCACTGGACACACACACACTGGACACACACTGAATGGGTTCATGGTGACTCGTCAGTGTCCCTGTAAATAATAACCATGGTAACACTGACACACACACACACACACACACACACACACACACACACTGGACACACACTGGACACACACACACACACTAGACACATACACACACACACACACACACTGGCCACACCACACTGGACACACACATACTGGACACACACTCACACACACACACACACACACACACTGGACACACACACACACACAGGAAACACACACACACTGGACACATACACACACAGACACACACTGGACACACACGCACACACTGGACACACACACACACTGGACACACATAGACACACACTGGACACACACGCACACACACACACACATACTGGACACACAAACACACACACACTGGACACACACACACACTGGACACACAAACACACACACACTGGACACACACACACTCTGGACACACACACTCTGGACACACACATACGTCTTCCTATAATAGTGAGGACCTTGACACAGGACCTTCAAATGAGGACCATCATTTCTGATAGAATTGGGAACAAACAGACTCCTCATTCCAGCACTAAGTGTCCAACAAACACAGACATCACTTCAAAACCTGATAAACTCCAATGAACAAATAGACATGCAGGGCACCAGTCTAGTGAGGACCAGTGGTTGCTAGGCAGTTTCTGGATCCCAGGTTCCAGAACAGCTTCTATCCCAGTTCTATCTGCCTGTTAAATCAAGCAACCTAAACTGTTTCCATCATACTTTTAGAACATCACTGAACATTTTTTCCTTTTATGATCTTACCACTTTGCATGTTTTATTGATGTTCTTATGATATATTTTACTGTTTGTGTGTACGTACCACAGGAGGTTGGTGGGACCGTAGTTGGGGGAGGACAGGCTTGTAATGGCTGGAGCGGATTGAGTGGAATGGTATCAAATACATCAAATACATGGTTTCCATGGTTTCATGTGTTTGATGCCATTTAATTGTCTCCCGTTCCAGCCATTATTATGAGCCGTCCTCCCCTCAGCAGCCTCCACTGGTATGTTCTGTCCTATATGAGCTCCAACAAGGAATTACAATGTATGTCTTACTTTTAATACCTGCAAATGGCAAATAAACTACTTGAACTCCTTATGAGTGTCTGCAGCCGACTAGGCTGTTGCCGTCTGACAAGATGCCATCTGACATTACAGGAATATTCTGCAAATGTTGATGAATCCACCCAAAGCAACATGCAGTCTTTCCACAAGACTCCCATGAAGTTATAGTGTGACGTTATGAGTTTACGTTAAGGTAACATACTCAGAACATACTGCACTGTTTTGATACTGTTTTAGATGTTACATTTACATTTAAGTCATTTAGCAGACGCTCTTATCCAGAGCGACTTACAAATTGGTGCATTCAATTTCCGATAGCCAGTGGGACAACCACTTTATTTTTATGTGGGGGTGGGGGAGGGGGGTAGAAGGATTACTTTCATACTTTTCCAGGTATTCCTTAAAGAGGTAGGGTTTCAAGTGTCTCCGGAAGGTGGTCAGTGACTCCGCTGTCCTGGCGTTGTGGGGGAGCTTGTTCCACCCATTGGGGAGCCAGAGCAGCGAATAGCTTTGACTGGGCTGAGCGGGAATTGTGCTCCAGTAGAGGTAGGGGGGCTAGCAGGCCAGAGGTGGATGAACGTAGTGCCCTCGTTTGGGTGTAGGGTCTGATCAGAGCCTGAAGGTAAGGAGGTGCAGTTCCCCTCACAGCTCCGTAGGCAATCACCATGGTCTTGTAGTAGATGCGAGCTTCAACTGGAAGCCAGTGGAGTGTCGTAGGAGGAGCGGGGTGACATGAGAGAACTTGGGAAGGTTGAACACCAGACGGGCTGCAGCGTTCTGGATAAGTTGTAGATGTATCCTGTGTTTAAACATTGAAACTCTTACAATAACACTTAAAATACCAATGGGATCATTTTTTGTATGTCTTTTATGTTGGAAAACAAATTGTACATGGACATATGCTCCATAATTGTACTATTGTACATGGATATATTGTACTTTTCATAATAAAACATACTTTAAACAAGAAAAAAAAGCACGTTAATGGTCCTCTCCCAGTCACAAGTTGACTTTTGTCATGAATTTTGCCCTGGAGGCAGAACTGCACAATTTCCTCTAGATATGCCAGCTGCATAGTTAAAATTGGCTATATCGTAAACATTTGTGGAAAATAATTTTGTTATATGGTCTTAATTTAAGGTAAGGATTAGCAGTGAGGTTAAGGTTAGCATTAAAATCAGATATTATTACTTTATGCCTGTGCCAGCTAGTGACCACTTTGCAGAACTGCCTCCAGGGCAAGATTCATGACAATAAATGCCAACCTGCCTCCCAGTCATCCCCTCCCTATCTCTACAAGGCTGCAGAACATGCAAGCTAGTGATGCGGGGGTTGTCTCATAACCCACAGTCCCCAGGCGGGTGGGTGGCAGGCAGGTTCAATACAGAGAAAACAATAGACTACATAAGAAAATCCCTCAATGGATCATTATTGTTCAATTTACACTAAGTGGACAAAACATTAAGGACACCTGCTCTTTCCATGACAGACTGAGCAGGTGAATCCAGGTGAAAGCTATGATCCCTTATTGATGTCACTTGTGGATGAAGGGGAGGAAACAGGTTAAAGAAGGATGTTTAAGCCTGGAGACAATTGAGACATGGATTGTGTGTGTGTGCCATTCAGAGGGTGAATGGACAAGACAAAATATTGAAGTCCCTTTGAACGGGGTATGGTAGTAGGTGCCAGGCACACCGGTTTGTGTCAAGAACTGCAACGCTGCTGGGTTTTTCACGCTCATGGTACACCACACAAAGGACATCCAGCCAACTTGACAACTGTGGGAAGAATTGGCGTCAATATGGGCCAGCATCCCTGTGGAACGCTTTCAACACCTTGTAGAGTCGATGCCCCGACGAATTGAGGCTGTTCTGAGGACAAAAGGGGGGGTAACTCAATATTAGGAAGGTGTTGTTAATATTTAGTACACTCAGTGTATAACCTTTTAAATCACATCTCAAATCTACACTGTGCAGTTATGGGCCGTCTGTTATGGTGCTATCTTTATCAGTATCATAAAAGATGACAGTATTTCAACCACATCAAATATGCATCCATGCCAAACTGAAATCTTATCAGAAACATGTTGGGCCTCTGGGGAAGCAGTGGGGAGGGGGGTTTCTCTGGGGAAGCAGTGGGGAGAGGGGGTTTCTCTGGGGAAGCATGTGGGGAGGGGGGGGTTCTCTCGGGGAAGCAGTGGGGAGGGGGGGTTTCTCTGGGGAAGCAGTGGGGAGGGGGGGGGGTTCTCTGGGGAAGCAGTGAGAGGGGGTTTCTCTGGGGAAGCAGTGGGGAGGGGGGTTCTCTGGGGAAGCAGTGGGGAGGGGGGTTTCTCTGGGGAAGCAGGGGGGAGGGGGGGTTCTCTGGGGAAGCATTTGGAGGGGGGTTTCTCTAGGGAAGCAGTGGGGAGGGGGGGTTCTCTAGGGAAGCAGTGGGGAGGGGGGCTTTCTCTGGGGAAGCAGTGGGAGGGGAGGTTTCTCTTGGGGAAGCAGTGGGGAGAGGGGGGTTTCTCTGGGGAAGCAGTGGGGAGGGGGGTTTCTCTGGGGAAGCAGTGGGGAGGGGGGGGTTTCTGTGGGAAGCAGTGGGAGGGGGTATCTGGGGAAGCAGTGGGGAGGGGGGGTTCTCTAGGAAGCAGTGGGAGGGGGGTTTATCTGGGGAAGCAGTGGGGAGGGGGGTTTCTCTGGGGAAGCAGTGGGGAGGGGGGTTTCTCTGGGGAAGCAGTGGGAGGGGGGTTTCTCTGGGAAGTGAAGCAGTGGGGAGTCACCCTGTTGAACGTCTATGGCCCAAACATTGACCACCCACATTTCTTTCCTAATGTTTTTTGTCAGCTTCCTGCCTCCTGTTTGTCTCCGGGCCTCTAGAGGTCATCTGTGTTCCCCTCTGCCTTAGTTCTTCCTCGTGTGTCCTTATTAGCTTGATCCAGGTCACCTGTGCCTTGTTTCACCTAGAGTATTTTAGCTGTGTTTTTTCCCCTGTTCCTCTCTTGGTTATTGAGTCCTGTGCTATGTGTCTCCTGCTTTGTCCCACCGTGTCTTTCCAAGTAAGCTTTTCTAAGTTATCTTTAGTTTGTTTTTCTCCTCGTGGAGTTATTTTGTTTTGCCTCCTGTTTTGTTACTCTACCTATGTTAATATACCACTCTTTCTGAGAAGAACTTTTGTTGGACTATTTTTTGAAGTGTAAAGAACCTTTGTTACATTAAATCTACTTACCTGGAGTATTGCGGGTGTTTCATTTGGGTCCAACTATACCTCCTCTGTGGCTAAGGGGTAGAACCCCCAGCTCCCCACATCTGAGACCGGAGTTCTAGCCCAGCTTGTGACAGAAAAACCAAGTCAATCATGGACCCAGAAACACTCAGTTCCCAGGACCTGTTGGCGGTGATCACTCGACATGAGGCATCTTTCCAGCGCCATGAAGCCGTTCTCAGCCGACAAGAAGAGCTGATGGCTAGTCATTCTCAACTCCTGGCCGAAATGATGAGTTCCCTCCACCAGCTCTTTGAACGCCTCCCTGGTCCTCTCCTTCCTCCAGGTCACCCCCCAGTGACGACAGGCCTTCTCCAGTGGCGAGAGCCCCGACTACCACCTCCCAAGCCCTTTTCTGGGGATCCAAGCTCTGCCAGGGTTTCCTCACCCAATGCTCCCTCACCTTCGAGCCCAACCCTCAAGTTTTCCCACAGACCGTTCCAAGATTGCCTACATCATTACCTTCTTTCAGACAAGGCGCTTGCCTGGGCCTCTGCGGTGGCAGTCCCAGGAGGCCTGTTGGGACTCCTACGCTGCATTTGTAGAAGAGTTCAAGCGGGTGTTCGATCATCCTGTCAGTGGGCGGGAGGTTCAAGCGCCTACTGTCTCTCCGTCAGGGTCCCCAAGCACGGCAGATTTTGCCATTGAATTCCGGACCATAGCAGCAAGGAGCGGATGGAATGATGAAGCGCTGAGGGTCTGTTTTCAGGGAGGGTTATCTGAGCCCCCTTCAAGATGAGTTAGCCACCCGAGAACCAGCTGGAGATCTCGAGTCCCTCATAGCCTTGGCCATCCGCCTGGACAATCGTCTAAGAGAGCGGAGAACGGCTCGCCGCCAGGTGTCTCAGTCCCAGGTTCCTCTGAGCAGCTCTGTTTCTCCTGTTTGGACTCCGTCATTCAGAGCTTCCCGGCTCCTGAACTGCTCCAGGATTCCCGGAGAGCATGCAGTTAGGGCCGTTCCAGGCTTTCTCCCAACGAAAGGGATCGTCGCACCTCTTCAGTGGGAACTGAAAGAGGGGTACAGAGTCCCTTGTCCATGAGCCGATCCAGGCGGTGGTCCTGCCGTCGCCTGTACGTTCTCTCTCTGTTCGGGCCCGCTCTTGCAGTGGGGGTCATGAGTCAGCCCTTGACATGCCATCCAGGCAGTGCTCGCACACTGGAATTCCTCCGACGGCGGTTTTGGTGGCCGTCCATCAAGAAGGACGTGCAGGTCTATGTTGAGGCCTGCCCCTGTGTGCAACCAGGGAAAGTCTACACGCCAGCGACCCCAGGGACTGCTCCATCCCTTACCTGTTCCTCGAAGGCCATGGTCACACCTTTCTCTGGACTTTGTTACGGGACTTCCTCCATCCCAGGGCAACACCGTCATCCTAGTGGTGGTAGACCGGTTCTCAAGGCTGCCCGGTTTATTCCCCTGCCCAAGCTGCCCTCGAGCTAAGGAGACTGCTGAGCTCCTCGTGAACCATGTCTTCCGGATATTTGGTATTCCCCTGGACGTGGTCTCCACCGAGGGTCCCAATTCTCGTCCCCGGTTTTGGGGGGCCTTCTGCAGGCTTGTTGGGGCCACAGCCAGCCTATCGTCGGGTTCCATCCAGAGTCTAATGGCCAAACGGAACGGATTAATCAGGATCTGGAGACCATCCTGCGGTGTATGGCGGCCAGTAATCCCACGTCTTGGGCCACCTATATCATTTGGGCTGAATATGCCCACAACACCCTCCAGTCCTCAGCCACCGGATTGTCCCCTTCGAATGCCAGTTCGGTTACACCCTCCATTATTTCCAGAGGAAGAGGCGCAAGTTGGTGTTCCCCTCGCCCAGTTTGTCCAACGCTGTACGGCGGACCTGGAAGAAGGCCAGGCGTACCCTCCTTCGGACCTCCCAGAGATACCAAAGTCAGGCTAACCGCCGCCGGACGGCCCCTAGTTTCCGAGCTGGTCAGAGAGTTTGGTTGGCCACTAAGAACCTGCCCCCTCCGGGTCGAATCCAAGAAGCTTTCCCAGAAATACATCGGCCCTTTCCGCATAGCAAGAAAGGTTAACCCTGTTTCGTATCGTTTGGTTCTCCCTCGCTCCCTTAGAATTAACCCCACTTTCCATGTTTCACTACTTAAACCTGTCTTGTCTTCTCCCTTGCCCCCCACCAGACCCCCCGCACCTCCCAGGATCATGGCTGACGGCCAGCCAGCCTACACAGTCCGCCGGATACTGGACTCGGAGGGTCCAGAACTCTCTGCAGTATCTGGTGGACTGGGAGGGCACGGGCCGGAGGAGCGCTCCTGGGTTCCAGCCAAGGACATCCTGGACCCAGGTTTGATCCGAGAGTTTCGCACCCTGAGGCCAGGGTGTTCTGGAAGGAACGTCAGAGTCGTTCCTAGAGGAGGGGGTCCTGTCAGCTTCCTGCCTCCTGTTTGTCTCCCGGGCCTCTAGAGGTCATCTGTGTTCCCCCTCTGCCTTAGTTCTTCCTCGTGTGTCCTATTAGCTTGATCCAGGTCACCCTGTAGCCCTGTTTCACCTAGAGTATTTTAGCTGTGTTTTTTCCCCCTGTTCCTCTCTTGGTTATTGAGTCCTGGCTATGTGTCTCCTGCTTTGTCCCACCGTGTCTTTCCAAGTAAGCTTTTCTAAGTTATCTTTAGTTTGTTTTTTCTCCTCGGGGAGTTATTTTGTTTTGCCTCCTGTTTTGTTACTCTACCTATGTTAATATACCTCTTTCTGAGAAGAACTTTGTTGACTATTTTTGAAGTGCAAAGAACCTTTTTGTTACATTAAATCTACTTACCTGGAGTATTGCCTTGGGTGTTTCATTTGGGTCCAACTATACCTCCTCTGTGGCTAAGGGGTAGAACCCCCAGCTCCCCACATCTGAGACCGGAGTTCTAGCCCAGCTTGTGACAGTTTTTGATTTGCTCCCAGATCTTAGTACCACTGATCTAGTAATCGGAGGCGATTTTAATTGTTACCTTGAATCCGTATCTTGACAGACTGTCTACACGTACTCCACCAAATATCACCTCTGTCCAGGTTGTAAATAATCTAATCTAATCCAGGAATCTAGTGGACATCTGGAGACTGCAACATCCCACAGACAGACTACTCATTCATCTCTTAATAATCTAATCTAATCCAGGAATCTAGTGGACATCTGGAGACTGCAACATCCCACAGACAGACTACTCATTCATCTCTTAATAATCTAATCTAATCCAGGAATCTAGTGGACATCTGGAGACTGCAACATCCCACAGACAGACTACTCATTCATCTCTTAATAATCTAATCTAATCCAGGAATCTAGTGGACATCTGGAGACTGCAACATCCCACAGACAGACTACTCATTCATCTCTTAATAATCTAATCTAATCCAGGAATCTAGTGGACATCTGGAGACTGCAACATCCCACAGACAGACTACTCATTCATCTCTTAATAATCTAATCTAATCCAGGAATCTAGTGGACATCTGGAGACTGCAACATCTACTCATGTTCACAAGTCTTATTCTACAATCCACTACTTCCTAATAGATTCCAAATTGATACCCAATGTGCTCCATTCCAAATACCATGGCATCTTAATAAGTGACCACAGTCCAATTATGTTGTCCCTCAGTCTTTCTTTACCAAAACAGAATTACAGTTGGCGTTTTAACCCCTCCTTGCTCACAGACCAACCATTCATTGACTGCATGACAGCCAAGTTGAATGAGTTCCTCAAGACTAATGACACAGGAGTGGTATCTGATTCTACACTATAGGAACCTTTTCAAGTGGTTATGAGAGGTCATATTATTTCATATGAGTCTGCCATAAACAAAAGGGAATGACATGTGACTGGAGGACATAGAGAAAAAACTCCCAGCTTTGGAGGAGACATACACAACTTCACTCTCTCAGGTTGACTACAACAATATTTTGAAATTAAAATATGAATACAATTCTATTCTTGGTTCTCAGGTCAGTAAACTCCTACTAAAGTTGAGAAAAAAAAACAATTTGAACTAGGGGACAAACCGGAAAGGTTGCTGGCTAGACAACTAAAGGGTGCACAGATAAATATAGCAATCCATAAATTCCGGTCTAAGGCGGGCATCTTGCTGACAGATCCTAAAGAGATAAACAACTGCTTCAAAGAATTTGACTCAGAGTTCTATTCTTCCAGATCCGATGCATCTAGTTCTGATGTAGCAGCCTTCTTTGACTCCATCAGACTGACAAAACTTGATGATAGCGCCAAAAACAGAATTGAACTCAAATTTTACAACAGAGGAAATAATCCAGGCAATAAAAGCTTTCCCACCTGGAAAGGCTGCAGGCCCGGATGGTTTTGGCTGTGAATTTTACAAAACATTCAGTGATGCTCTCACTCCGCTCTTACTCAGGATGATCACTGATTCAACAGAAAATTATATTTTGCTGAAATCATTGTATGAAGCCAATATTTGACTTCTGTTAAAAAAAAGGCAGAGGTAACAAATCCTTCAAATTATAGACCAATAGCATTGCTTAATTTCGATTTTAAAAAATATCACCAAAGTGCTCGCTACTAGTTTGAACAAACATGTAAGAACCATTATTCACCCAGATCAGACAGGGTTTATCCCCGGCAGGTTCTCCTTCTCTAATGTGCGCAGGCTGCTTAACATTCTATATGCAAATCATGGGAAAGGCTCCAATAATATACCATTTAGCAGACGCTTTTATCCAAAGCGACTTACAGTCATGCGTGCATACATTTTTTGTGTATGGGTGGTCCCGGGGATCGAACCCACTACCTTGGCGTTACAAGCGCCGTGCTCTACCAGCTGAGCTACAGAGGACCACAAGGAGGCTATTATATATCGCTAGATGCTCAAAAAGCGTTTGACCAAATAGAATGGTCATACATGTTCCAAGCACTCACTAGATTTGGATTTGGACACTCATTTATCACCTGGGTCAAAACGCTCTACGCCTGCCCAACATCCTCTATTCTGACCAACAGAGACAAATCCAGTCCCTTTGAACTACCTAGATCTGTCCAGCAGGGTTGCCCACTCAGTCCTCTGCTCTTCGCTGTCCCCCTTGAACCCCTGGCGATACAAATAAGGGATCATCCTAATATCCAAGGTCTTAAAGTAGGAAACATAGAAAGCATCATTTCGTTATATGCAGACGATGTGCTTTTATACCTCTCAGACCCAGTAGCCTCTGTCCCTAACCTACTAGACTTAATCAATTCATTTGGCAAACTATCTGGAAATTCAATACATTGGGGAAAAAGTGACCTCATGTGTATCCCAGATAATTGTACAACAAGTGAGCTAGAGAGGATACCATTTAAAGTGGTGCATGATCACTTAACTTACCTGGGACTAAACATACCTGGGACTAAACATACCTAGAAACCCAAAGTTTATCTTCCAAGCTTAACTACAGTGATCTGGTTGCAAAGCTAAAACAAAACATAGAGAGCTGGGGAATATTGCCTCTTTCTATGATGGGGCGCATTAATGCCATAAAAATGGTTTCTCTTCCCAGGTTCCTTTTGTAACCAACTTCACAGATCCCCCCAGAAGAAAGGCACACGGACACCCGCACTTCAGGTTGACTCTGGTTTTATCTGCAGTAAAAGATATCAAACAGTGATGACAGGCATTGACAGGACGGTCACAGACTCACGTTCACTGGTTAGGTAGGACACAATATATATTTTAGATAGGAGCAACAGTAGTGAAACATACCCTCAATGTGAAGTAGATCAGTTGGACACTGTTGTCCCCCTGTGGCATTAACGTCCTGCCAACTGGGTTTCCCTGATCAGTTGGACACTGTTGTCCCCCTGTGGCATTAACGTCCTGCCAACTGGGTTTCCCTGATCAGTTGGACACTGTTGCCCCCCTGTGGCATTAACGTCCTGCCAACTGGGTTTCCCTGATCAGTTGGACACTGTTGCCCCCATGTGGCATTAACGTCCTGCCAACTGGGTTTCCCTGATCAGTTGGACACTGTTGTCCCCCTGTGGCATTAACGTCCTGCCAACTGGGTTTCCTGATCAGTTGGACACTGTTGTCCCCCCTATAACGCCCTGCCAACTGGGTTTCCCTGATCAGTTGGACACTGTTGTCCCCCCTGTGGCATTAACATCCTGCCAACTGGGTTTCCCTGATCAGTTGGACACCGTTGTCCCCCTGTGGCATTAACGCCTGCCAACTGGGTTTCCCTGATCAGTTGGACACTGTTGCCCCCTGTGGCATTAACGTCCTGCCATTGGGTTTCCCTGATCAGTTGGACACTGTTGTACCCTGTGGCATTAACGCCCTGCCAACTGGTTTTCCCTGATCAGTTGGACACTGTTGTCCCCCTGTGGCATTAACGTCCTGCCAACTGGATTTCCCTGATCAGTTGAAAACTGTTGCCCCCTGTGGCATTAACGTCCTGCCAACTGGGTTTCCCTGATCAGTTGGACACTGTTGTCCCCCTGTGGCATTAACGCCCTGCCAACTGGGTTTCCCTGATCAGTTGGACACTGTTGTCCCCCTGTGGCATTAACGTCCTGCCAACTGGGTTTCCTGATCAGTTGGACACTGTTGTCCCCCTGTGGCATTAACGTCCTGCCAACTGGGTTTCCCTGATCAGTTGGACACTGTTGTCCCCCTGTGGCATTAACGTCCTGCCAACTGGGTTTCCTGATCAGTTGGACACTGTTGTCCCCTGTGGCATTAACGTCCTGCCAACTGGGTTTCCTGATCAGTTGGACACTGTTGTCCCCCCTGTGGCATTAACGTCCTGCCAACTGGGTTTCCTGATCAGTTGGACACTGTTGTCCCCTGTGGCATTAACGTCCTGCCAACTGGGGTTTCCCTGATCAGTTGACACTGTTGCCCCCCTGTGGCATTAACGTCCTGCCAACTGGGTTTCCCTGATCAGTTGGACACTGTTGCCCCCCTGTGGCATTAACGTCCTGCCAACTGGGTTTCCCTGATCAGTTGGACACTGTTGTCCCCCTGTGGCATTAACGCCCTGCCTACTGGGTTTCCCCTGATCAGTTGGACACTGTTGTCCCCCTGGCATTAACGCTCCTGCCAACTGGGTTTCCTGATCAGTTGGACACTGTTGCCCCCTGTGGCATTAACGTCCTGCCAACTGGGTTTCAATGATCAGTTGGACACTGTTGCCCCCCTGTGGCATTAACGTCCTGCCAACTGGGTTTCCCTGATAAGTTGGACACTGTTGTCCCCCTGTGGCATTAACGTCCTGCCAACTGGGTTTCTCTGATCAGTTGGACACTGTTGCCCCTGTGGCATTAACGTCCTGCCAACTGGGTTTCCTGATCAGTTGGACACTGTTTGTCCCCCTGTGGCATTAACGTCCTGCCAACTGGGTTTCCTGATCAGTTGGACACTGTTGTCCCCCTGTGGCATTAACGTCCTGCCAACTGGGTTTCCCTGATCAGTTGGACACTGATGTCCCCCCTGTGGCATTAACGTCCTGCCAACTGGGTTTCCTGATCAGTTGGACACTGTTGTCCCCCTGTGGCATTAACGTCCTGCCAACTGGGTTTCCCTGATCAGTTGGACACCGTTGTCCCCCTGTGGCATTAACGTCCTGCCAACTGGGTTTCCCTGATCAGTTGGACACTGTTGTCCCCCTGTGGCATTAACGTCCTGCCAACTGGGTTTCTGATCAGTTGGACACTGTTGTCCCCCTGTGGCATTAACGTCCGCCAACTGGGTTTCCTGATCAGTTGGACACTGTTGTCCCCCTGTGGCATTAACGCCCTGCCAACTCGGGTTTCCCCTGATCAGTTGGACACCGTTGTCCCCCCTGTGGCATTAACGTCCTGCCAACTGGGTTTCTGACCAGTTGGACACTGTTGTCCCCCTGTGGCATTAACGTCCCCTGCCAACTGGGCTTCCTTGATCAGTTGGACACTGTTGTCCCCCTGTGGCATTAACGTCCCTGCCAACTGGGTTTCCCTGATCAGTTGGACACTGTTGTCCCCCTGTGGCATTAACGTCCTGCCAACTGGGTTTCCTGATCAGTTGGACACTGTTGTCCCCCTGTGGCATTAACGTCCTGCCAACTGGGGTTTCCCTGATCAGTTGGACACTGTTGTCCCCCGTGGCATTAACGCCCTGCCAACTGGGTTTCCTGATCAGTTGGACACTGTTGTCCCCCTGTGGCATTAACGTCCTGCCAACTGGGCTTCCCTGATCAGCTGGACACCGTTGTCCCCCTGTGGCATTAACGTCCTGCCAACTGGTTTCCCTGATCAGTTGGACACTGTTGTCCCCTGTGGCATTAATGTCGCCAACTGGGTTTCCTGATCAGTTGGACACTGTTGCCCCCTGTGGCATTAACGCCCTGCCAACCGGGTTTCCTGATCAGTTGGACACTGTTGTCCCCCTGTGGCATTAACGCCCTGCCAACTGGGTTTCCCTGATCAGTTGGACACTGTTGTCCCCCTGTGGCATTAACGTCCCGCCAACTGGGCTTCCCGCATCAGTTGACACTGTTGTCCCCCTGTGGCATTAACGCCCTGCCAACTGGGTTTCCCTGATCAGTTGGACACTGTTGTCCCCTGTGGCATTAACGTCCTGCCAACTGGGTTTCCCTGATCAGTTGGACACTGTTGTCCCCCTGTGGCATTAACGCCCTGCCAACTGGGTTTCCTGATCAGTTGGGACACTGCTGTCCCCCTGTGGCATTAACGTCCTGCCAACTGGGTTTCCTGATCAGTTGGACACCGCTGCCCCCTGTGGCATTAACGTCCTGCCAACTGGGTTTCCCTGATCAGTTGGACACTGTTGTCCCCCTGTGGCATTAACGCCCTGCCAACTGGGTTTCCCTGATCAGTTGGACACTGTTGTCCCCCTGTGGCATTAACGCCCTGCCAACTGGGTTTCCCTGATCAGTTGGACACTGTTGCCCCCCTGTGGCATTAACGTCCCTGCCAACTGGGTTTCCCTGATCAGTTGGACACTGTTGTCCCCCCTGTGGCATTAACGTCCTGCCAACTGGGTTTCCCTGATCAGTTGGACACCGTGCGCCCTGTGGCATTACAGTTTTTCTCAATTGCTAAAACACTAAAACCCATATTGCCTGAACAAAGTTCTCAGTTGCCTGGACTCATTTAGCTAATTATGCAGTCTGTTGTCAATACCTTAAACCATTTCACATGGTAAAACACAATATGCAGATCTCACTTAGACTTTTCAGCAAAACTCTAAACACGTTCTCATTCTCAAAACACTTTCTGCACTCTAATGCACATGTCATCCATACTGGTAAACACAAGAGGCAACAATCAAACACAAATAGAGAACACATGTCATTGATTGAACACAACCACTCAAAATGGATTTAACCTGTTTCAAATGATGCGACACAACCAATTTAAGGCAGTTCAGAGACAAACAGGTTGTTGAAGGTGGAAGGAGAAAGTCTGAGAATGGATAGAAGAAACAATGTGAGAGGACGAGGACGAGTGCGTATGCCAGGTGGGCGACGAGGAGGAAGGAAGAGAGGAGAAGAGGAAGAGGAAGACAAAGAGTGGAAATATCTGATGAAATTCGAGCAACAGTCATAGACCATGTTCTTGTCCATGGACTGACAATGAGGGAAGCAGGACTTAGAGTGCAACCTAATTTGAGCCGATTTTCTGTGTCCACCATAGTAAGGACATTCAGAGAAGAGAACAGGTACAGTGTACTACTGTAGTTTTGTAATTGTAAATTTACTGTACTACACTATATGCAGCTGGTTCAATAGACGTTTGTAAAGTGAATCACTGTATGTATTGTACTGCATGAATATGTTTTGTAACTGCACAACTACTTTTGTAGAATTGCAAGGCTGCCACATGCAGGTGGAAGGACAGCTATATTCACTCCGGGAGCAAGAGGCCGTTATAGTTGGCATGGTCCTTCAAGATAATGCAACGACCAGAGAAATCCAGGAACGAGTGATACAAGACAACACACACTTCCAGGGAATCGAACAGTGTGACCATTTCCACAATTGACCGTGTCCTCCATCGTAACAGGATGCGAATGAAACAAGTATACAGAGTACCTTTTGAGCGCAACTCACCAAGGGTGAAAGAACTGCGAGCTCAGTATGTGCAAGTAAGTGTACATTCAGAAACATTTACTGTAATCCAGATTGTCTACAGTACTAACACATACTATGTGAATGACATTACTCTTCAGTACATCCAATGTATGTGAATCAGAAGTGCATACAGCAGGCCTAGTTGTACTCTACAGTATAGCACTGTCTCTGGACCACTTACAAAATCCTACATACAGTATATTGTATTTCTACACAGACAATATTTGACTTGGAATCCTTGGACAGACCCCCATGAGTTCATCTTTGTCGATGAAGCAGGCTTCAATCAACAAAGAGGAGAAGGGAGAGGCCCGAAACATGATTGGACAGCGGGCCGTTCCTGAAGTCCCTGGTCAACGAGGTGGCGATGTCACAATCTGTGTTAATATCGACAACCATGGTGTTCTACATCACCATGTTACACTCGGACCGTATAACACCCGGCACCTTCTAAGATCTATTGCCAATCTAAGAGATATTTTATTTGAGCAGCAGGTTCAAGAGCAGCAGGGCCAAGAGCTAAATGAGAATCCCATTCCCACCTATGTGATAGTGTGGGACAATGTCAGTTTCCACCGAGCTGCTCAGGTAAGGGAATGGTTTAACATCAACGGGCAGTTTATGAACTTGTACCTCCCTCTACTGCCTTTCTTGAATCCAGATTGAGGAGTTTTTCTCTTGGAGATGGAAAGTGTATGATAGACAACCCCTACACAAGAGTAAATCTGCTGCAAGCCATGGATTTAGCCTGTGGTGATACAGGTGAGGAATCATGTCAGGGCTGGATACGGCACACAAGAGGCTTCTTCCCCCTGTTGCCTCAGGAGGGACAATATTGCTTGTGATGTGGACGAAGTGCTCTGGCCTGACCCAGCCCAAAGACAAGAAGAAGCACATTGATCACATGTTTACTCCTTTGATGTTTGTCCCTTTTAGTATTGTATACTGTAGTACAGTGCATTGTAGGCTGTATACTGTACAATGGACTAATTGTATGGCCCTGAACATTGGGCTTTCCATTTGTTAACAGTACTGACTGCTCAATAGATTTTGACTGGTTGCAGGTTCATATCAACAAAGAACAAGAATTACAGTATCACAGAGACAAAGGACCAGTTTGTGAGATGCAGGGTACAGTACTGTAAAAATAGGGGTACAAGGAGGAGGAAGAACAAAAAACTAAATTGCAAAGAGCAAAGCAGAGTAGTAATTTCTGATCAATTTTGAGCTATTTTGATAGAACATGTTTCCGTTCATCAAAAGACAATGACGGAAAAAATTGGCATTTGTTTTGAGATTAAAAAATGTACTTCTCCCTGAGAACTGTATGTTTTGAACAATGTGTTTTCAATTTTTCGGTGTATTGTTTACTGACTGCTTGAGAGTGTTTATCATTTTGATCACTTTGTTTATGATTTGAGAGCAGTGTTTGATTTTGAACACAGGTAAAAACTGGTTTTGAGGGCGAATGTTTCATTTTGCGAGAGGAGTCAGAGGTTTTGTAAATAGTGCTTGAAGATGAGGTTTTGCGTTTAATGTTTTCAGGAAATGGAGCAAGGTTTCAGAAATTGTGTTTTAGCAATTGAGAACAACTGTAATGCCAAACACCACAGACTACAATTAACCATAAAAATATGACCATTTACGTCACATTAAATTCATCTCTTTTTCATATATCACTTCTAAACTGACAAATAAACATCAAATATACCTTTTACAAATACATCAGCATGTTTAATACATTAGTTTCAAGCAATAGAGCATATGCTTTGAATACTGGTCTGTAGGGTAAATATGCAATTTTGGCCAAATTCTCATATCACTTTGCTCAATTTGTCACATCTAAGGCTTTTGTATGGCTGTTGAAATGTGCAGAACAGTAATCAGCTATGCCTGCCCCATATGTACGGCCCTCTTTGAGTTGTTGCTGGTGCTGCTTTACTTTCTTGACTGTGTCATGTGACCTGCTCCTCCCCTTGTCACACTCCATTGAAGCAGCATCAGCTCTCACAACTCCTCTCTGATTGCTTCCAGTGTCACCAAAGTGCTGCCAATACACAATTAGTCCATCCCATTTGATATAGCAGTGGCTCCCTCATTGAAGGGCTACTGCCATACTGGCAATGAGGCTTTCTCCAAGAAGACAGTTTTGGGGCGTCGCACCATATTAGAGTTCAGACGTTCATTTGCATTCTGGGTTCCTCCGTGGCTACATTCTTTGAGGACGTGATCATTTGACATCCTGTGATACTACAGGTACCATTTTCTGTGCATCCTCTCAATTAAAGAATGTATGGCCTCCATGTTTTTTGTGACTGGGTGGATCTTCACCATTTTCTAGGGGCTGGCTGGTACCAGCACCAAGAACACACCTATCCCGTAGTTGGAAGTGAATCCTCTCTCTGTGCCAAGAGCCATCAAAGGATCCATGAATGTCTATGATGGCATCCTCATCCCTCCTCCAGCAACTCTGCTATGTCTGGGTCTATATCTGCGTATTCTAATTAGCTTTCAGCACTCCCCATTGGCTGTTGCCCTCTCTGAATCCCTCTCTGCTACTAAAGTGGGGGAAAAGAGTACTTATTATGATGTCTGTCGACATTACAGTCATAACTGCAGGACTAAATATCAGCATGTTACCCTATGTACATATTAGCATATCAGCATGTTACACTATGTACATATTAGCATATCAGCATGTTACCCCTATGTACATATTTGCATATCAGCATGTTACCCTATGTACATATTAGCATATCAGCATGTTACCCTATGTACATATTAGCATATCAGCATGTTACCCTATGTATATATTAGCATATCAGCATGTTACCCTATGTACATATTAGCATATCAGCATGCATTTACTTTATGTAAAGCTAATTTCTCAGTAATCACAGTTGGCTACCTAAATATATTTATCCACGGCAAGTCACCGACAATAATGGGCTACTCTCCCTTTTATTGACCTGTCACTCTCCTGTCATGTCTCTGATATGAGCTGAGACTCAAGGAAGGGGAATCCCTAGGACTTTGTTTATTTTCTTTAGAGCTACATAACCAAGTCCAAGTTCGTGCTAGAAGAACCATCCTCACATTTATATAAAATGCCACATCTCCCACTGGAGCCCTCCTGCAGTCCTGGAGGAAGTGGAAACACTCCTCCTAAATGCATCACGATCACCTTCTCAGGGTGCACATTCTATCATGACAGAATTACAGAATCCCTGGTTGGTGGGGGTCTATGGTGATTTTCAGTCCCGTGTTTAGACACTTAGGCAAATCAAATCATGACAAGTTGGTTTCTTTGTGACATGTGGAATAAAAGCCACTGTGGCTGTCTGTCTGTCTGGTTGATCGCTGCTAGGCTGTCATCTTCATCTCAACTAATGTCGTCTCGACACGCTGCTGCCTTCCCTCCTTTTCCTCCTCTACCTGTACTGCCACTGCCTGGATCGGCTGATCAGGCTCATGTTTTCTTTCATTCACTGCTTTTCTCGCATTGGCTAACTGAGATCGCCTATTTTTATTTCACATACTGTAGGTATATTCTTCGAGATTTTTCATTTTGTCTCTCTTTACGTGGATTCGCGCCTCGCGGGAGATATTTTCAAACGAAGAAGCGCTGTGCGGCACGCGTGAGGCCTTTTAACCAATCAGGTTGCGGAAAGTGCCGTGAATGTCAGTAACCAATCGGATGTCAGTAAATGCCTCCTCTTTCAGCACAAAGGATATAGCCATGGACTGTAACGCATCTGCAGCTGTTGATATATATGATTCACAAGCTGTTAGATTCCTTCAACATTTAGAGTTTAATAGCTGTTGAAGTTCGAAACATGCACAAAAACATTTATGCAGTTGTAGTTAACGGACGTAAAATGATACAAATAAAGTATTTATATACATTATTGCCGATGTAATTGTACATTTTAAGAAAGTATGGAAGTTATAGTTCCAAAATATCCCCAAAATCGGAACATTGACAGATGGAAGCAAAATCACAATTTTTGCCTGTGGTGCTCTGGCCTTAATATTTTACAATTGGTTTCGATTTATAATGTCCGATTATCAAATGGGCAGAACAGGTCAGGGGAACAGCTCGACTAGTGAATATAGGCTGCTTTCCTGCCTGTTCGTTTTTAGTTTTTCAATCATATGCTGTGTATACTCCAAAAATCCACCACTGTTTGAGGAGCATGCAGCCTCTCGCTGCCCGACAGGTGATATTCCGCCCAAACTCTGTATGCCATGGGCTCTCCAACCCTGTTCCTGCAGCTACCCAGTGCTTCATTTGGGAAACCAGGTGGAATCTGTTTTGGATCATCAATAGTAACATGTTTTCACAAGGAAACATATTTCACTAAAAATGTTGACAGCCCTTCTCTGCGTGTGCTCGAAAATGAATGAAGGATAGAGGGGAGGAGATGGAAACGCATGGTGGTGAGATATTCTGTAGCTAAAAGTAATATGTCATCCTATTAATTATGAACATATTTTATTTTCTTCCTATTACTAGACTATATTAAAATCTAATTCTGTAAACCGGAAGGCTAACTCTGTAAGCTGCCCTGCACAATCAATGAACCAACAGCATGGCCTAGGCCTATACGTTCTCTCCCAGACTCATGGATAGGAAGTGTGGAGTGTAACATAAGGTAACCAGTCCATCCAGAATGTATAATAATACAGTCATCACTCAAAGGACATTACTAGAATGTGTTTAATTGTGGAGTCAAGGCTAGACCAATTATGTACCGAAGACATCTTAAATCCTTTTTCTGTTTTTAATGTTTTTCTGCCGTGTGTAATATGCAGTAGGCTATCTATTGTATAATGGTTCAATCATTATTTTATCATTCGTTTTTTTCGGGTTTGGGCTCATATATAGCCTATGTGTATACATAATATACCACATCCACAACAACCATGTTTTTCACTCAGTTTCAACCTGTTGAACTTTTCTCTAATGGATCAATCACAGTGATGTGAGTTTTAAAAGCACGATCTGTTTTGATAATAGGATTTGATGATGATTTTGGTTTGTTTTTTGTGTGTGAGAGAGAGAGAGAGAGAGAGAGAGAGAGAGAGAGAGAGAGAGAGAGAGAGAGAGAGAGAGAGAGAGAGAGAGAGAGAGAGAGAGAGAGAGAGAGAGAGAGAGAGAGTTGGTGTACTGTGGGATTCATTAATCATTTTGGCTCATTGGACAGGTCAGAGTCTATTGAAGTTGTTTGAGTGGTTTTTGACAATACACTGTAGATGTATGTGTTCTAGAGTAGAGAGTATTCCAGAGTAGAGTGTGTTCCAGAGTAGAGAGTATTCCAGAGTAGAGAGTGTTCCATGGTAGAGAGTGTTCCAGAGTAGAGAGTGTTCCAGAGTAGAGAGTGTTCCAGAGTAGAGAGTGTTCCAGGGTAGAGAGTGTTCCAGAATAGAGAGTGTTCCAGAGTAGAGAGTGTTCCATGGTAGAGAGTGTTCCAGAGTAGAGAGTGTTCCATGGTAGAGAGTGTTCCAGAGTAGAGAGTGTTCCAGGGTAGAGAGTGTTCCAGAGTAGAGAGTGTTCCAGAGTAGAGAGTGTTCCAGGGTAGAGAGTGTTCCATGGTAGAGAGTGTTCCAGAGTAGAGAGTGTTCCATGGTAGAGAGTGTTCCAGAGTAGAGAGTGTTCCAGGGTAGAGCGTGTTCCAGAATAGAGAGTGTTCCAGAGTAGAGAGTGTTCCAGGGTAGACAGTGTTCCAGAGTAGAGAGTGTTCCAGAGTAGAGAGTGTTCCAGAGTAGAGAGTTTTCCAGAGTAGAGAGTGTTCCAGAGTAGAGAGTGTTCCAGAGTAGAGAGTGTTCCAGAGTAGAGTGTGTTCCAGAGTAGAGAGTGTTCCAGAGTAGAGAGTGTTCCAGAGTAGAGAGTGTTCCAGAGTAGAGAGTGTTCCAGAGTAGAGAGTGTTTCAGGGTAGAGAGTGTTCCAGAGTAGAGAGTGTTCCAGAGTAGAGAGTGTTCCAGAGTAGAGAGTGTTCCAGAGTAGAGAGTGTTCCAGAATAGAGAGTATTCCAGAGTAGAGAGTGTTCCAGGGTAGACAGTGTTCCAGAGTAGAGAGTGTTCCAGAGTAGAGAGTGTTCCAGAGTAGAGAGTGTTTCTGAGTAGAGAGTGTTCAAGAGTAGAGAGTGTCTCCAGGGTAGAGAATGTTCCAGAATAGAGAGTGTCTCCAGAGTAGAGAGTGTTCCAGGGGTAGACAGTGTTCCAGAGTAGAGAGTGTTCCAGAGTAGAGAGTGTTCCAGAGTAGAGAGTGTTCCAGAATAGAGAGTGTTCCAGAGTAGAGAGTGTTCCAGGGTAGACAGTGTTCCAGAGTAGAGAGTGTTCCAGAGTAGAGAGTGTTCTAGAGTAGAGAGTGTTCCAGGGTAGAGAGTGTTCCATGGTAGAGAGTGTTCCAGAGTAGAGAGTGTTCCATGGTAGAGAGTGTTCCAGAGTAGAGAGTGTTCCAGGGTAGAGCGTGTTCCAGAATAGAGAGTGTTCCAGAGTAGAGAGTGTTCCAGGGTAGACAGTGTTCCAGAGTAGAGAGTGTTCCAGAGTAGAGAGTGTCTCCAGAGTAGAGAGGTTCCAGAGTAGAGAGTTTTCCAGAGTAGAGAGTGTTCCAGAGTAGAGAGTGTTCCAGAGTAGAGAGTGTTCCAGAGTAGAGTGTGTTTCCCAGAGTAGAGAGTGTTCCAGAGTAGAGAGTGTTCCAGAGTAGAGAGTGTTCCAGAGTAGAGAGTGTTTCCAGAGTAGAGAGTGTTCCAGAGTAGAGATGTTCCAGAGTAGAGAGTGTTCCAGGGTAGGTGTCTCCAGAGTAGAGAGTGTTCCAGAGTAGAGAGTGTTCCAGAGTAGAGTGTTCCAGAGTAGACTGTGTCTCCAGAGTAGAGAGTGTTCCAGAGTAGAGAGTGTTCCAGGGGTAGAGAAGTGTTCGAGGGTAGAGAGTGTTCCAGAGTAGAGAGTGTTCCAGGGTAGAGAGTGTTCCAGAGTAGAGAGTGTTCCAGAGTAGAGGGTGTTCCAGGGTAGAGAGTGTTCCAGAGTAGAGAGTGTTCCAGAGTAGAGAGTGTTCCAGAGTAGAGAGTGTTCCAGAGTAGAGAGTGTTCCAGAGTAGAGAGGTGTTCCAGGGTAGAGAGTGTTCCAGAGTAGAGAGTGTTCCAGAGTAGAGAGTGTTCCAGAGTAGAGAGTGTTCCAGAGTAGAGAGTGTTCCAGGGTAGAGAGTGTTCCAGAATAGAGAGTATTCCAGAGTAGAGAGTGTTCCAGGGTAGACAGTGTTCCAGAGTAGAGAGTGTTCCAGAGTAGAGAGTGTTCCAGAGTAGAGAGTGTTCCAGAGTAGAGAGTGTTCAAGAGTAGAGAGTGTTCCAGGGTAGAGAATGTTCCAGAATAGAGAGTGTTCCAGAGTAGAGAGTGTTCCAGGGTAGACAGTGTTCCAGAGTAGAGAGTGTTCCAGAGTAGAGAGTGTTCCAGAGTAGAGAGTGTTCCAGAATAGAGAGTGTTCCAGAGTAGAGAGTGTTCCAGGGTAGACAGTGTTCCAGAGTAGAGAGTGTTCCAGAGTAGAGAGTGTTCCAGAGTAGAGAGTGTTCTAGGGTAGAGTGTTCCAGAGTAGAGAGTGTTCCAGAGTAGAGAGTGTTCCAGAGTAGAGAGTGTTCCAGAGTAGAGAGTGTTTCAGGGTAGAGAGTGTTCCAGAATAGAGAGTATTCCAGAGTAGAGAGTGTTCCAGGGTAGACAGTGTTCCAGAGTAGAGAGTGTTCCAGAGTAGAGAGTGTTCCAGAGTAGAGAGTGTTCCAGGGTAGATAGTGTTCCGGAATAGAGAGTGTTCCAGAGTAGAGAGTGTTCCAGGGTAGACAGTGTTCCAGAGTAGAGAGTGTTCCAGAGTAGAGAGTGTTCCAGAGTAGAGAGTGTTCCAGAATAGAGAGTGTTCCAGAGTAGAGAGTGTTCCAGAGTAGAGACCCACAGAAGCAACTGTGATTGAGTACTGACAGTGTCTGCTGTGGCAGGTGGGAAGGTGCAAGTTACCTGAGAAATATCTCTCAATGTTCTAATCTCTCCATGTTCATCTCAAAGTGCACCAAATTCATGCATTTATCTGTTGAAATGCCCTGAACCCCCATACTGGCTTTGTCTTCAAATCCCTAGAAAAGCCCCTGGACAGGCCTCACTCAGTCACAGCTACAACCACCACCACCGACTACCACTACTGTTACCTCTGGGAGAGAGGAACTTCTACCCCTGGAGAGAGAGGAGTTGCCTACCCCTGGGGAGAGAGGAGTTGCTACCCCCTGGGGAGAGAGGAGATGCTACCCCTGGGGGAGAGAGGAGTTGCTACCCCTGGGGAGAGAGGAGGCTGCACCCCTGGGGAGAGAGGAGTTGCTACCCCTGGGGGAGAGAGGAGTTGCTACTCCTGGGGACAGAGGAGCTGCTACCCTGGGGAGAGAGGAGTTGCTACCCTGGGGAGAGAGAGGAGCTGCACCCTGGGGAGAGAGGAGCTGCTACCCCTGGGGAGAGAGGAGTTGCTACCTGGGGAGAGAGGAGCTGTTACCCCTGGGGAGAGAGGAGTTGCCACCCCGGGGAGAGAGGAGCTGCTACCCTGGGGAGAGAGGAGGAGCTGCTACCCCTGGGGAGAGAGGAGCTGCTACCCTGGGGAGAGAGGAGCTGCTACCCTGGGGAGAGAGGAGCTGATACCCTGGGGAGAGAGGAGCTGTAAACCAGGAGAGATGCGACCCTGCTCGGGAAGAGCTTAACGATTGGTGATTGTTGGGGCACGTTTGGCAGGAGCTTCAGTGACGAAAACTGCTGAACATGCTGATGTTTCACAAAATGCCATGGCCGTCTCAGTCACCAGGTCTCAACCAAATTAAAGACAACCATCAACAAAACACAAAATTATGGAATTTATTTTGGAATAATGATTAAACATCCCTCCAATAGAGTTTCAGACACTTGTAGAATGTATGCCAAGGCACATTGTAAGAGCTATAAGAGACAGGGAGTGGGAGAGACAACAGGTAGAACCTGATATGGAAATGAGCAGAACAAACTAAAGGAACTTTCCACCACCGAATGATCATTCCAGACTCTACTTCTATTGAGAGACACATAAAAGGTAAGACGACGATTGTTATGATATTAATATAGTTGATGATATTGTTATGTGTATTCATATAGTTGATGATATTGTTATGTGTATTATAATAGTTGATGATATTGTTATGTGTATTAATATAGTTGATGATATTGTTATGTGTAATAATATAGTTGATGATATTGTTATGTGTATTCATATAGTTGATGATATTGTTATGTGTAATAATATAGTTGATGATATTGTTATGTGTATTAATATAGTTGATGATATTGTTATGTGTATTAATATAGTTGATGATATTGTTATGTGTATTAATATAGTTGATGATATTGTTATGTGTATTAATATAGTTGATGATATTGTTATGTGTATTCATATAGTTGATGATATTGTTATGTGTATTAATATAGTTGATGATATTGTTATGTGTATCAATATAGTTGATGATATTGTTATGTGTATTAATATAGTTGATGATATTGTTATGTGTATTCATATAGTTGATGATATGTTTTGTGGACAGTGTTATAATAGGCCTACTCTCCTAAAATGTTTTGGATATAAATTAGATGCGTGGGGTGAATTTCGTTCTGTTTCCATCTGTGTGCCCCAGGGTGATCGCTCCTACACTATCTAGAATCTAAAAGGGTTCTTTGGCTGTCCCCATAGGAGAACCCTTTGTAGAACCATTTTGGTACTAGGTAGCACCCCTTTCCACAGAGGGTTCTACATGGAAGCCAGAAGGGTTTTACCTGGAACCCAAAAGCATTCTCCTGTGGGGACAGCCAGAGGACCCTTTTGGAACTCTTTTTCTAAGAGTGTACTGTATCATAGGTCTATAGACTTGTCTTCTCAAAACAGGCTTAAAACACAACAAGCAACAACATTTTCTCTTTCTAATCTACTGTTAACTCTTTTCACTCAGGAAGGTATGTTGTGTGAAAGAGAGACAAATAAATACTGTGGAAAGACTAACAACAACTTACAGTTCCTCAAAACAGGTTGTGTGTGTTCATTAGTGCCCACCATAGCAAAACGTTTGGCAACAGAAACCGTTTAGGTCACGTTGTACAGCATTTGGAGTAAACTGTTTATGCAACATTTTAAAACTGTTGGCTGCTGAGTAAACTAATGAATACGACCCAGGCTGTAGCCTACAACTCGGCTGTTGATGTCTGCCTCATGCTGAAACTTGAACTTAGCCTGAGGGGTGGACTATGATGCAAGCTAGATATACTGGTTAAAACCGATTTGTAGGTGATCAATCCTGCTACTGATAACCTATGTGAACTGATCTGAACAGGTTTAGGCTGGTCTTCTAGGATATGTAGGCTATAGCTGAGGTATAGACCTCCATCTGCATATCACTAACAAACCACTATTATATATTATAACCTAGCCTACTTTACATAATATAAATCTCCTACTTGTTGCAAAAAACCTTTCTGTACGGATCTGATCCCCCTCAGATCAACCATGTCCATTTTAGCCCTTCTGTCTACATTCTCAGATACGTTTAGAAAATAACAGATTGAAAGAAATAGTCTACTTTTAATAAATACACATTAGCCTGAGAGAGTGGAAGGGCTGAGAGGAATGTGGCCTTGTGTTGCTGCACTGTCTATAACTACCTTAACAAACAGTAACAGGAAGATGAGGTGAAAAATATCAGTCACGACTACATGTTGTTACAGGCTTTGATATTTCCATTTATATTTTGAGGTTGGACGTTAGCACGTTAGCCGCACCTCTTGGCGCCACCTCAATAGACAGTATGCTTATGCCTGTGCTGGCTTGTCATCTCTTTAGTCAGAAGGGTTCCATCTGTTATGTGATATTTAAGAGCAGCTGGCCCAGTGTTCTGGTTGGCCTTAGAGATGTTAGAAGACTGGCACCTCTTTGTAGCTCTGCTTCTTTAAGTTGATGAACAAAGTCTTTCTGTCTTGTATCTCCCAGGGTTTGGTCTGGTTTGGTTTGGTTTGGTCTGGTTTGGTCTGGTTTGGTCTGGTTTGGTCTGGTTTGGTTTGGTCTGGTTTGGTCTGGTTTGGTTTGGTCTGGTTTGGTTTGGTTTGGTGTGGTCTGGTCTGGTCTGGTCTGGTTTGTTTGGTCTGGTTTGGTCTGGTTTGGTTTGGTTTGGTTTGGTCTGGTTTGGTCTGGTTTGCTCTGGTCTGGTTTGCTCCACTTGTTTTTTTACTCCATATTGTAAGTTGGAGGGTTTTTATTTCAGATGTCCTCGTCTGGAGCCACTCCAATAGGCACTCATGGTGGGAGTCTTTTAGGTACCACTTTCTTGTTGCTAGTCAACATTCAGTGAACACTAGGGATTGGACGATTAAAACCGGAGGTCTGATGCGCCGTTGCAGTTTTCAAAGCACTACTGATTCGACACAACGTATCAATGCTTGTATCAAAGTAACAATACTACGTGATGATGACTGTCGAAGCTTCGGACATCACACTACCATCTGACAGGTGTCAGAAGAGCACTGACCTCTGCTGGAAGCTTTGTGTTTTTATCTATACTGAACAAAAATACACTGCTCAAAAAAAGAAAGGTAACACTTAAACAACACAATGTAACTCCAAGTCAATCACACTTCTGTGAAATCAAACTGTCCACTTAGGAAGCAACACTGATTGACAATACATTTCACATGCTGTTGTGCAATTGGAATAGACAACAGGTGGAAATTATAGGCAATTAGCAAGACACCCCCAATAAAGGACTGGTTTTGCAGGTGGCGATCACAGACCACTTCTCAGTTCCTATGCTTCCTGGCTGATGTTTTGGTCACTTTTGAATGCTGGCGGTGCTTTCACTCTAGTGGTAGCATGAGACGGAGTCTACAACCCACACAAGTGGCTCAGGTAGTGCAGCTCATCCAGGATGGCACATCAATGCGAGCTGTGGCAAGAAGGTTTGCTGTGTCTGTCAGCGTAGTGTCCAGAGCATGGAGGCGCTACCAGGAGACAGGCCAGTACATCAGGAGACGTGGAGGAGGCCGTAGGAGGGCAACAACCCAGCAGCAGGACTGCTTCCTCTGCCTTTGTGCAAGGAGGAGCAGGAGGAGCACTGCCAGAGCCCTGCAAAATGACCTCCAGCAGGAGGTGTCTCCTCAAACGGTCAGAAACAGACTCCATGAGGGTGGTATGAGGGCCCGACGTCCACAGGTGGGGGTTGTGCTTACAGCCCAACACCGTGCAGGACGTTTGGCATTTGCCAGAGAACACCAAGATTGGCCAATTCGCCACTGGCGCCCTGTGCTCTTCACATATGGAAGCAGGTTCACACTGAGCACATGTGACAGACGTGACAGAGTCTGGAGACGCTGTGGAGAACGTTCTGCTGCCTGCAACATCCTCCAGCATGACCGGTTTGACGGTAGGTCAGTCATGGTGTGGGGTGGCATTTCTTTGGGGGGCCTGACTGCCATTAGGTACCGATATGAGATCCTCAGACCCCTTGTGAGACCATATGCTAGTGCGGTTGGCCCTGGGTTCCTCCTAATGCAAGACAATGCTAGACCTCATGTGGCTGGAGTATGTCAGCAGTTCCTGCAAGAGGAAGGCATTGATGCTATGGACTGGCCCGCCCGTTCCCCAGACCTGAATCCAATTGAGCACATCTGGGACATCATGTCTCGCTCCATCCACCAACGCCACGTTGCACCAAAGACTGTCCAGGAGTTGGCGTGAGCATGCCCTCATCAGGAGCATGCCCAGGCGTTGTAGGGAGGTCATACTGGCACATGGAGGCCACACACACTACTGAGCCTCATTTTGACTTGTTTTAAGGACATTACATCAAAGTTGGATCAGCCTGTAGTGTGGTTTTCCACTTTAATTTGAAACCAAATCCAGACCTCCATGGGTTGATAAATTTGATTTCCATTGATATTTTTTGTGTGATTTTGTTGTCAGCACATTCAACTATGTAAAGAAAAAAGTATTTAATAAGATTATTTAATTATTTCAGATCTAGGATGTGTTTTTTTAGTGTTCCCTTTATTTTTTAGAGCAGTGTATAAACGCAACATGTAAAGTGTTGGTACCATGTTTCATGAGCTGAAATAAAATATCCCAGAAATGTTCCATATGCACAAAAAGCATATTTCTCTCCGATTTTGTGCACACATTTGTTAACATCCCTGTTAGTGAGCATTTCTCCGTTGCCAAGATAATCCATCCACCAGACAGGGGTGGAATATCAAGAAGCTGATTAAACAGCATGATCATTACACAGGTACACCTTGTGCTGGGGACAATAAAAGGCCACTCGAAAACTTGCAGTTTTGTCACAAAACACAATGCCACAGATGTCTCAGGTTTTGAGGGAGCGTGCCATTGGCATGCTGACAGCAGGAATGTCCACCAGAGCTGTTGCCAGATAATTACATTGGTGTCAGAAGTAGAATGGCGGCTGTGAGGTCATCAGAATGCACGGCCCGGACGTGTGAGTAGTCGACTTCCTGGTCGGAGGGGGCAGTGTGAGCCACATTCCAATTCCCACCATGTGGGTTAACCCTATTGGTGCGATGCGTAGGTTGTTTGCCTTTTACACGTGCAACCTGGGTTCGCTTCCCTGCTCTGCTGTTTGCTACATTGGTGTCAGAAGTAGTATGGTGTCTGTGAGGCCATCAGAATGCACGGCCCGGATGTGTGAGGGGTCTGAGTAGTGGAATCACAGGACTTGCTTTTATAGGGGGCAGTGTGAGCCAGGTTACAATTATGTTTAACCCTATTGCTGCGATGCTTAGGGTGTTTGCCTTTTTCGCCAGCGACCTGGGTTCACTGCCCTGCCCCACTGTTTGATACAATATTAATATCACAGACTACCCGACGTCCGTTGAACAAAGAGACACAACAATATGAGTGAAAGGATTTGAGGATAATATCAGTTAGTGTTTATTTAGAGTTGTCTTCTGGGTTCAGCCTTCTAGCTTCCTTTATCAATTGAGTGAAATATAACAAATGACATGGTCTCAAAGTTTGGAGATAACCAGTCCCAGTTTAAATCGCCCATGATTTCCATTTCATTATTTCTCCAGAGCAGCAAGGGAATCTAGAGACTCAACTTTTGCAGAATCAGAATCACCTTTATTCGCCAAGTACATTTGCACATACATATGTAGGATCTTAATTTTAGCCAGTTTGCTACAGCAGGAAAATATTCCTGCAGCAACAGGACATGTGAATTATTATGTGAATTATAATTAATGTACATTTTTGTAGCGGTTGATACATTTTTATTTACCTTTAGTCTCTATGGGCCAGATGACCAGTTGGTGAGGGTCACAGCATGGGGAAAGAAACTGTTCAGATGGGGGTCTATAGTTGCAACGTTATTGCCAATAACTCAAACTGCCTTGGTTTAGATAAAAACATAATCTCTGTACAGATGTAGGATCTTAATTTGATCACCCTGTTGCAGTAGAACTAAAACTTGTAGTGTATTTGAGTGTATTTAAGCTTTAAAAAAGGTTTCTGAAGATGATGAATTCCACTTTTCTATAAAAAAAATTGTTCATTAATTATAATCCACATAATAATTCAAATGTCCTGTTGCTGCAGGATTATTTTCCTGCTGTAGCAAACTGGCTAAAATTAAGATCCTACATCTGTAGCAATACACCTCTCTTTGATGTACATGGCTATATCAGGATTGACTTTTGACCATTTGACATCTTTTATTTACTGTTGTTTAGGCTGGTTGAATGAGTTGCCTATAAAAGCTACTTCATCTGCAAGAGAACAGGCGGCTGCACCAGCGACTGTAAGAAGTTATGTGATTTCCTCATATGAACGTGAAAGTAAGTGTGTAGCCTACGCAGTTACACAATGGCTGTTGAAACTGTGGCACATATTTCTCTGTAACATTAGAAGTCGGATGAATGTGTTGATATATAGGAAAGACGGGCAGACTCTCGTAGGTCTAGGCTAAACTACAAAATATTATAAGGTTAGGTCGATGTCAGACATTCAATAGTCAGTGTAGGTTTGAGCTATGATCACTTATCATGTTGACAAACCTGATGGTCTCCGTTTGAAATGGTGTGTAAAATACCATGCCTAGGCTACAAGCTCTGTCCTGCTACTGTTAGGTCTATAACGTTATGGGAACTGATCTGAACAGGTTTAGGCTGGTCATCTAGGATATGTAGGCTATAGCTGAGGTATAGACCTCCATCTGTATCAGGACTAGGCTCCTGCTACTGTTACTGTTATAACGTTATGGGAACTGATCTGAACAGGTTTAGGCTGGTCATCTAGGCTATAGCTGAGGTCAGTGGTGATTTTAGCATGTCAATCTTGGTGGGGCAAAACATAAATAAAGGGGGATGCATGCCAGCAAAGCCACTCCACAACACAACACTAAACAATACATTCATTGCACTATAACGGTGACAAACGGTGCCCACAAACTGTTAGGGCCTCACATAAAGCAGAGTCCCAACAGCAGAGTCCCAACAGCAGAGTCCCAACAGCAGAGTCCCAACAGCAGAGTCCCAACAGCAGAGTCCCAACAGCAGAGTCCCAACAGCAGAGTCCCGACAGCAGAGTCCCAACAGCAGAGTCCCAACAGCAGAGTCCCAACAGCAGAGTCCCAACAGCAGAGTCCCAACAGCAGAGTCCCAACAGCAGAGTCCAAACAGCAGAGTCCCAACAGCAGAGTCCCAACAGCAGAGTCCCAACAGCAGAGTCCCAACAGCAGAGTCCCGACAGCAGAGTCCCAACAGCAGAGTCCCGACAGCAGTCCTATCATTTCTCTTCATTATTTCTCTTCATTATTTATCTTCATATGACAAGGATTCAAAAGGATTTGCCTGTAGATTGTCGACTTGATTCATGATGATGACTGCTGGCTAAGATTTTGAAAGTATGATGTTGACCTGATCAGTTCAATCAAAGCTACTGTAGATATTTTTTTTTTTTTGTATTTTTTTTTTTTGGGCATTTAGCAGACGCTCTTATCCAGAGCGACTTACAGATATAATGTGATTTGACGTCATTTTATCTGTTGGCCAATGAACTTCTTGGATGGGCACTTCTAATGTAACTCTGTGGCAGCACCGAAGACGTAGTGTCCCCATGAGTGACAGAACACTGAGCCAATCACGGCGCAGCGCTCAGTATTTTCTTCTGGCTGCCCCACCACCACAGAAAGCACTGAGCTAGGCTGAAACACCTGCATTTTGGAGCTGACTTACTCAAGAAAACAAAAAAGAGACCATGTTTGTATGCTGCTTTATTAACTCAATGATATATATATTCTACAATGTAGAAAATAGTAAAAATAAAGACAAACCCTTGAATGAGTATGTGTTCTAAAACTTTTGACCGGTAGTGTATATATATTTTTTTACATTGTTAGCAAACTGATATGTGACATGTATTAATGCCACATTAACATGCAAAACAGGAAAGGCCACCTGCCCTGAATGACAGGTCGCCACTTGCTGAGGTATAGACCTTGATCTGCTTTACACAACAACAAAAAAACTGTTATACATTATAACCTAGCCTACTTTAAATAATATAAAATCTCTTAATTGTTGCAAAAAACCTTTCTGTATAGATCACTGATCCCCCCCAGATCAATCAAGCCTGTTTTAGCCCTTCTGTCTACATTCTCAGATAGTTTAGAAAAGAACAGATTCAAAAATAATAAATGGCCGACTTTTAATGAATACAAATAAGTGTGTGACATGGCCATGGTGAAGAGATGTCACAACTACATATTCATGTGATTGCATTAAATCACCTGACTGTTTCGATATGTCTGTTAGTAAATGTTTTGTAAGAGATAATTAATAAATGATAACAATTCACATTCAAGAATTACTGTGTTAACTACAACCAACATGTTGGATCTCTGTTTAGGGGTCAGTGGTCTAAAATGAGTCTCTCTGGGGAGAGAGAGGAGGGGGGCCCTGCCTCTAAAATGAGTCTCTCTGGGGAGAGAGAGGAGGGGGGTCCTGCCACTAAAATGAGTCTCTCTGGGGAGAGAGAGGAGGGGGGCCCTGCCTCTAAAATGAGTCTCTCTGGGGAACATGACACCAAAGCTAAGAGGTGAGATGACAATTTTGTTTAAGAATTATTAAGAGTTTATTTCCTAAATGCTATTTCCACAATTTTTCACATGTGTTTTTTAATCAGAAATGGTTGCTTATACCTTCAATATTACTGTTCTCAGATGTTTAATTAATAGATTTTAGATGTATATCATTATTATTATTATTATTATTGCAAAACGCTATATATCCTTTGTTTAGCTGAAATTGAATGTTCGTATCCTGTATATTTGACTGTATTATCTGGTTGTCTCACCTAGCTATCTTAAGATGAATGCACTTACTGTAAATCGCTCTGGGTAAGAGCATCTGCTAAACAGGTGGGGCTCTGCCCTGAATGACAGGTCACCACTGCTCCAAAGCAATTACATGTGGCACAGGAACCACTGACTCGCTGCATGTTTCTATTATCAAGACACCTGCTGGTACCTCTTAACTGGTTAGGACAGCTCATGAGGTGTCCTAAATATCTGCCAACTAGGTGGGACACTTATGAATAAAGAGGCTTCATGCATAGCTTTAATTTATACCCATAAGAGTAGGACTAAAATGGCTTTATTCTCAGCACTTATACGACACACATTTTCTACTCTGAGACGCTTTTTGGATACGTGCCCAGATCTCAAAATCTTGTTTTAAAAAACGATTTTTGTTTTGTTTTACATAATAAAAAAAGAATATTACTAATATACCCGACTGTAAAGACTGCTTTTAGTTTACTGTGTGGCTCTGCTCATGTCCGCGTTCTGAAACTGTCCGCGTCCCCGTACAGAACTGTCCGCGTCCACGTACGGTTTGGCGCCAAGCATATTGTCCAGTTACGCGCAGAGTGGATTGAGGTGATCTTGGGGAACAACGACGGAGTTCGTTACAGTGTTGAGACACCGAAGTTTATTGTTCAATTTGCTTTTTGGTCAGTGACAGTATGAGTGTAGCCAGATCCTTTTCACACGCTATCCTTGTTTCATTTTGTGGTTCACCGGATTCGTCATCATCCTCGAGACGAGGGACAGACGAACGACCTGGTAGTTAGCCAAGCTAGTCGGTACAGCTCGGTAAGCTAATTAGCTACTCTACCAGCAGCATCCTAGTTATCCTAGCTACCACTACATCATCACCGGCTGCCTGCATTTCTTGTGGACCGATGGAGCTCCCTGGTTGTTTCTTCCACCTGTTAAATACCGTGGAAGGCTTCTCCCTCTCTCGTTGACGGATGCTGGCCTACGCTCCCTCTGTCCGGTTCTCCTCTCTTCACTAGATGGACGGTAACTTTAGTGTTTAACCCCTCTGTGTCCAAGGACTGAACTTTTGAATATTAATTTCGGGGCGCATCAAGTGACATTTTTTACAACGTTTATTTCTGATAAAATTAGTTCATTGCATCCGCCATGGAGCCCAGTTCCATAATATTACCTTCTGTCCCTGGTTATGAAGTAATCGCGAAAAAACAGGCCTTATGTTTGGTCATTTTTCACCCCACCAGCTCCTATTAGTTCTATTGAGCTCCGTGACACCGACTCGCCTTCAGAACGTTCTATTCCCAGCCCATTGTTCTGCGTCACAATGCCAGTTTCACTATTGTTATCAATGAGACCTGCCTGCGTTAACCCAGTAGGTTTACCTCAGGTAACTTATTATTAACAAGGTTACGGCTACTTGGTGAGCGTTAACCCTGTAGGTTTACCTCAGGTAACTTATTATTAACAAGGTTACGGCTACTTGGTGAGCGTTAACCCTGTAGGTTTACCCTCAGGTAACTTATTATTAACAAGGTTACGGCTACTTGGTGAGCGTTAACCCTGTAGGTTTACCTCAGGTAACTTATTATTAACAAGGTTACGGCTACTTGGTGAGCGTTAACCCTGTAGGTTTACCTCAGGTAACTTATTATTAACAAGGTTACGGCTACTTGGTGAGCGTTAACCCTGTAGGTTTACCTCAGGTAACTTATTATTAACAAGGTTACGGCTACTTGATGAGCGTTAACCCTGTAGGTTTACCTCAGGTAACTTATTATTAACAAGGTTACGGCTACTTGATGAGCGCGCACACTGTTCACCTGAGTACACGTTGTTGTGAGCCACAGTCGAAGACGAGATGGCTGGCACATAGCCATCAAACATTAAACATTTTCTGGTCAGAAAAAAGTGTACGATCTAAACAAAACGCATGTAACTGTCCTCTTTTTCAAGATTATTATATTACTTCACAGTAATCTGTTAAATGCTTTTTCAGTCATTCCTCTTGCGTTATCAGTGTGGAAAGGGACAGTAAAAAGCGTGTGCAGGAGTTTTCCTGTGAGGGGGAGTGGTGGTGTATCCAGGGAGAAAACTAAACTGAGCTTCTGAAATGTCATTCATGGTCTTATGCTGCCATCTATTGGAATTATTTAGCAACTGCAGTAGTACTGAATAAAGTATATCCTTACTAAAGTAGTAATTTCTTAGAATTTCAAAATATGACATTTTCTATTTCATTGTACCACTTACAACCATAAAATAACAATTTATAGCATAACAAACAATGAAACTGACATAAACAACATACATTTAGTTAATTATAAAACTTTTTGTTTAAACTATTTATTTAGATGGATGACATTATCTGCCAAAGTAACACCACTGTAGATAAAGAAGAGCTCTCCAGTAGGTGTACCAAAACATTCAAAGGCCATTTTCTCAAAAGTGAGGTTACAAGTTTATCATCTTTCAAAGCAGAATTACTTTCCCATTGTTCCTCAACTGTAGTGTATGATATTCCTTTTTCTAGCTGAGTCTCTACTTTTATCCAATGTAAAAAAAACACAATTTCAAATTTTGCTACATAAGACCGAATCGAGCCGGTCGGCCACGTTTGACTGTGTAAAACCTAGCAGTACTACTTATTTCTCTGAGAGTGAGGAAGATATATATTATTACTGTGTAAAACCTAGCAGTACTACTTATTTCTCTGAGAGTGAGGAAAATATATATTATTACTGTGTAAAACCTAGCAGTACTACTTATTTCTCTGAGAGTGAGGAAGATATATATTATTACTGTGTAAAACCTAGCAGTACTACTTATTTCTCAGAGAGTGAGCCAGATATATATATTATTACTGTGTAAAACCTAGCAGTACTACTTATTTCTCTGAGAGTTGGCAGATATATATTATTACTGTGTAAAACCTAGCAGTACTACTTATTTCTCTGAGAGTGAGGCAGATATATATAGCATTTTGCAAAAAAACATGATTATTTGTCTCTCTGAAATGAAACCATAAAGTGATAGATTTTAAACAAATACATGTCTGTCATTGAACAACCCCATGCCATGATTAGATAGTGAAAAATCACACCAATCTCTTTCATAATGTATTCAAACAATAAAAGCTAATTTACCAACATTTCTGAAAATGGATATATAGCGTTTTGGAATGAAACTCTTCTTATGTTTCCCCATCTGAACTCAGAGCAGATGAGAGATGTAATGTTTGTCTCTGTTGTGTTGAAGTCCAATCAAGCAGGAGAGACCAGCCTCCCCTGTACCCAGCTGTGTGTCCATGAAGAGTGACCAGTCTATGCATCGTCCTATAATGTTTAGAGAGGGAGACTTTTCTAGTGAACAAAGGTACGAAGAACTCATGGGTCATGGTCAGTGAGTTAAACAACACTGTCTCTAGTCATTTCTCATCTCCCATTTTCCCATTTCTTTTTGTTGTTTTCATAATCCATAGGCTAATCTTTTTTTCTATTTTCATAGTCCTGAAACAATATCAAACCAACACTACATTCCCTCCCTGTGTGTGTGTGTGTGTGTGTGTGTGTGTGTGTGTGTGTGTGTGTGTGTGTGTGTGTGAGTGTGTGTGCACTCCCTGGATGAGGAAATGTAATCTCATTTGTTGTCCACAGAAACCAACAGGAGAGATCAGAGTCAGAGATTCTCAGTGGTCAGTCTTCCCAGAGTCATCAAACAGACCTGGCCTCCATATTCAGTGTATGTGGTCCTGTTATGTACATTTGTTTTTGTTTACCACAAGTAAAGTTGATCTGTCAATCATTCATTAATGTGTTAATGAGAAAGCATTTAGTCTCTTGCTTAACTGATTTGCTTGATTTATTCCAGTTGCTTGAAGAGAATATTATGACATTTGTGAAGAACGAGCTGAAGATGTTCAAGAGGATTCTTAGTCCAGAACTCCCAGAAGGCTTTGAGCATCAGAAGCAGGACAAGGAAGTGGTGGATGCTGAAGATGAGAAGCAGGAGAGCAGTGCCAGAGAGGGGGCTCTGAAGATCACACTGCACGTCCTGAGGAAAATGAACCAGAAGGAGCTTGCTGACACACTGGAGAAAAGTAAGAGCTGTCTGCCTCATGTTGAATGCTGTTTTAGAACATTTAAAAGCTGTAGCCAAAGTACAGCTAAAGTAGCTGTGTAACTCAATGATATTGTAGCAGCCTTAACACAAAACTTAGTGACCTCATCAAGTAGCTGTGATGGGTGAGTTGAATTCATTTAGACAGAGAATAGGAGAGACAGAGGAGAGACAACATTAATAATACCATCAATGAGAGAGAGAGAGAGAGAGAATACCAATAATTATATAATCAGTCACACCAGTGTGTAATGCATTATGAAAACATTTACAGATTTATACAGAAAGTTAAGAGAATAAATTATTATAATTTAAACTTTATAACACAGTTTTACAAAACTGTAGGCATTAAATCAGACGTAATATTAATATCCTCTGTGTTATTTCTAGATTCAGATGAGCGTGCTGTGATTCTTCAACGTGAACTCAAATCTAATCTAAAGAAGTTTCAATGTGTATTTGAGGGGATCGCTGAACAAGGAAACCCAACACTTCTCAATAAGATCTACACAGAGCTCTACATCACAGAGGGTGAAACAGGAGAGGTCAATAATGAACATGAGCTGAGACAGATTGAGACAACAACCAGGAAACAAGCAAGACCAGAGACTGCAATCAAATGTAACGACATCTTCAAACCCTTAACTGGACAAGACAAACTTATCAGAACTGTGCTGACAAAGGGAGTCGCTGGCATTGGAAAAACAGTCTCTGTGCAGAAGTTCATTCTGGACTGGGCTGAAGGAAAAGCAAATCAGGATGTCCAATTTGTATTTTCATTCCCTTTTCGGGAGCTGAATTTGATGAACAGGGAAAAACACACTTTGATTGAACTTCTCAGTCACTTCTCAAAGGAAAACACAGAATCAAAAATCTCCAACTACGACAAGTACAAAGTTCTGTGCATCTTTGATGGTCTGGATGAGTGCCGACTGCCCCTAGACTTCCAGAAGAACAAGATCTGTTGTGACGTCACAAAGTCAACCTCAGTGGATGTTCTGCTGACAAATCTCATCAAGGGAAATCTGCTTCCCCTCTGCTCTCCTCTGGATAACTACCCGACCTGCAGCAGCCAATAAGATCCCTTCAGGGTGTGTTGACCAGGTGACAGAGGTACGAGGGTTCAATGACCCACAGAAGGAGGAGTACTTCAGGAAGAGATTCAGTGATGAGGACCTGGCCAGCAGAATCATCTCACACATAAAGACATCAAGGAGCCTCCACATCATGTGCCACATTCCAGTCTTCTGTTGGATTTCTGCAATAGTCCTTGAACACATGCTGAAACACAAGAGAGAAGAGATGCCCACGACTCTGACTGAGATGTACTCACACCTTGTGGAGTTTCATACCAAACAGAAGAATGAAAAGTATCTTGGGAAAGAAGAGACAGGTCCACACTGGAATAAAGAGAGCATTCTGTCACTGGGAAAACTGGCTTTTCAACAGCTTGTGAAGGGCAATCTGATTTTCTATGAAGAAGACCTGAAAGATGCTGGCATTGATGTCAATGAAGCCTCAGTGTACTCAGGATTGTGCACACAGCTCTTTACAGAGGAATGTGGGCTGTACCAGGACAAGGTGTACTGCTTCGTGCATCTGAGCATTCAGGAGTTTCTGGCTGCTGTATATGTGTTCCTCTCATTCATCAACAACAATGAGAATCTAATGGGCAAACCTCAGTCAACCAGGAACTTTTTTGCACTGTTCAGAGACAAGCCTGAAGTTACTTTCTACAAGAGTGCTGTGGATAAAGCCTTACAAAGTGAGACAGGAAACCTGGACCTGTTCCTCCGCTTCCTTCTGGGCCTCTCACTGGAGTCCAATCAGAAGCACTTACGAGGTCTACTGACAACAACAAGAAGCAGCTCACAGAGCCATGAAGAAACAGTCAAGTACATCAAGGAGAAGATCAGGGAGAATCCCTCTCCAGAGAGGTGCATCAATCTGTTCCACTGTCTGAATGAACTGAATGACCATTCTCTAGTGGATGAGATCCAAAGATACCTGAGATCAGGACGTCTCTCAGAAGACAAACTGTCACCTTCACAGTGGTCAGCTCTGGTCTTTGTGTTGCTGACTTCAGAAAAGGAGCTGGATGTGTTTGACCTGAAGAAATACTCCAGATCAGAGGAAGGTCTTCTGAGGCTGCTGCCAGTGGTCAAAGCCTCCAGAGCTGCTCTGTGAGTACATAAAATGTCATTTAAGTACTAATCATCAGGAAGAAATATTCAGTTTAGAGAAATATATGTATTATTGAAAAACATATTGAATCAATGCATTGATGTTCACATTAGTATAACAATATGACCATACAATTCTAGGAGACAGAAGATGAATCTATATGTTGTTTAAGAGAATAAACAAAATGCATCTGCCATTGTCCTTCTACACTACTGGTGTTAAATTAACAGTGTGTTTGTGAAATCATGATGATCTCTCTGTCAGGCTGTCAGGCTGTGGAGTCACAGAGAAAGGCTGTGCTTCTCTGGTCTCAGCTCTGAAGTCAAACCCCTCACACCTGAGAGAGCTGGATCTGAGTAACAATGACCTGAAGGATTCAGGAGTGAAGCTGCTCTCTGCTGGACTGGGGAATCCCCACTGTAAACTGGAGACTCTGAGGTCAGTATTCCTGTAGTTGGTCAACAAGTGATAACTGTTCACCAGATCCACATGTGTTTACCAGGCACACATAGTCCACACCATATGTGTTTGGACAGTGAAGCTTACAGTTTTACATTTGGTTCTATGCTCCAGCATTTTGGATTTCAGATATAATGTTTCATATTAGGCAACAGTATATATTGTCACCGTTTATTTGAGGGTATTTTCATACATATATGTGTTACTGTTTAGAAATGAAAGCACTTTATGTGTCTAGTTCTCCCATTTGAAAAAGTCGTAATAATTTGGACATATTCACTTATATTGTATTAAAGTAGTCATAAGTTTAGTATTTGGTCCCATATTCCTTACCTGCAGTGATTACATCAAGCTTGTGATTCTACAAACTTGTTGAATGCATTTGCAGTTTGTCTTGGTTGTGTTTTGGATTATGTTTTCCCCAATAGAAACTGAATGGTGAATAATGTCCTGTAATTTTGGAGTCACTTCACTTGTATTGTCAGTAAGAATAGAAGATGTTTCTGAACACTTCTACATTCATGTGGATGCTACTATGATTATGAATAATCATGAATGAATGGTGAATGATGATGAATGAGAAAGTTACAGAGGCACAAGGATCATACCCCCTCTGTTATTGGTAATGGTGAGAGGCAGGGACGGCCTGTTCAATAGGGCGATATGGGCGACGCACTGCCAAACGGGAAAAGGAAGGGATTTTTTTTCTAATCAATTATATCACGGCAACAGTAGTTATCAGTGTTGTAATCTATACGTCTGATCTGCCACAGTGCCACACTGCCACTAAATGTCGAATCAGGCTAAAGTCGTGCTTCAAATGGCTTCACCCCCTTTTGGGGCGATTTCAGTCAGATTGAAAATCGCCCAGAACTTCTGTCATAGACTCCCATGTAAATCTATTTTTTTCAAATTCCCGAGCCTTCAATACAATCTCAATGGTGTCTGTGGGCTTGCACTTACGCGCTACGTCATACGTTACGTAACCATGAACGTAACTGAGAAAATAGTGGATTGTTTGAAAGAAGTTCCTTTTTGTCGGCGAACAAATGAAGATAAATTGGCAACGAAACAATTAGGACCTCCCAGACCAAATTTAATAATTCAACAGGTTTCTACTAAAGGCGGAAAGTCCTACACCCGAGGATTTTCCAAAAATTGGTACGAACGAAAAAAGACATTGCCACTCACTCAACTGGATGACGAGGGATACAGGCTAGCTGTCCGCCGCCACAACGATGAGGTTAGTGTTGATAATCACAAGTTTACTGGATGTGGATATGGTGTAATAAAGGCAGTTTATTCAGAGGTAAATATATCTGGAATCGCGTTCACGGACCCGTTCGTCAAACTCTTAGGGAGCTATAAATTAAGCCCCATTACTTACCATATCAGATAAGAGAAATTGCTGCAGCTACATATATTTTTACATCCTGGCCCTACATAGTTCACTATTTGCATCACTTACCAAAATATTACATGTGGTCATATATGCTTGGAAAGTGGAGATGCCATAGAACGTCAAAAAAGTAAACATTGCTGGAGACACATTGCCGTTTTGGAGAAGACATCGCGTTTGCTAGCGAAGAGATTTGTTGTGGCAAATGTACTTGGGCTGGGAATTACCAGGAACCTCACGATAAGATATATGCATCAGCATTGCGAGTCTCATGATTCTATACGTATTGCGATTCGATACTGTGATTTTATTGCGCACCATATGTCTGTTGCAGAGGGATCAGAAAGCCATGAGAACGAGTTTTGATCAGTCATGGAAATAAAAGTGCTGAAAACAAATTGGCTCCCAATGTGAAAAGATTGAGAACAAGCTATGAAGGAACAATAATGGTGTTTTGGTGCAGGTACAGCCAACTAGCGCTAAAATATTGCGATATTGTCAATACAGTATATCGTAAAGTATCACTATGTAACTCGATTTCTTTCACCCCAATCCCTCAAATTAACGGTAAATAACTGAATTGTTTGCCCCACATTTAGCTAAGATGATTAGCTAGCCAGCTAAAATGTTTTAGTTAGTTGCAGTCGCATCTACAATAGTTTACTGTCAATAACATGTCTCCAAAATGACGTGGGTGTCTCCAATTGTGTTGACATTTTACAATTGCAATGCGCATCCATGAGTATCCACTTTCTGTAGCTCAGCTGGTAGAGCATGGTGCTTGTAACGCCAAGGTAGTGGGTTCGATCCCGGGACCACCCATACACAAAAATGTATGCACGCATGACTGTAAGTCGCTTTGGATAAAAGCGTCTGCTAAATGGCATATTATTATTATTATTATTATTATTATTATTATTATCTGAAGAGAGCCCCGAAACATTGTGTGCAGACATTTTATGCAATAAATGAAGTAGGTTCAATCTAGTAGTTCTGATCTTCTGATTGGTCCTGATGAGTTGGGCGAGGTCCCCTGCAGGCTACTGTCACTGTTGCATTGGCTCTGAGTCGGGTTCTCTGTCTTCAAATGTTCAGCCTAAGAGAGGGGATTTTTGTGTGTGTGTGTGTGTGTGTGTGTGTGTTTAACAGTGATGATGTGTGTGTGTGTGTGTGTGTGTTTAACAGTGATGATGTGTGTGTTTGTGTGTTTGTGTGTGTGTGTGTCCTCAGAGCAAGAACTCGTGAGTTGGAAGAACTGAGAGGCCTATGGCGTGGGTGTTGTCCTTGGCCACCTGCTGACAAGGCTGACAAGATAGGACCCTTTTGTCCATTGTTATTGGATAGGAACAGAACTTATAACCAGCTCCTGACCTAAATAGATCTTAGCACAACATTTGACTCAACATATCATATTCCATATTCACTATAACAAATATATTTACTACGACATTAGCAAGAACCGCCACATCCTCAGCCGGCTAATCCAGTGTGTGAAGTTTTTGCGGAGTGTTTGAGTTAGCTTTGCGAGGCAAAGATGAAACTGAGGGCTCCACCAACCCTGGTAAGCCAACACTTTTGAGATCAGTCAATAAATGCTTCTGGTATTGACTTATATGCTGCCCCTGTCTTCATGTTGTTGCTGGACATATCTTTTTTTAAATGTGTGTAGGTCACCTAAATCATCAGAAAAATTGCCCCTCCTGAGAATTTTTTCAGGAGCCGCCACTGGTGAGAGGTTAGCATGTTTTGTTGTAGCCTCTGTAACTTTCTCACTCATTATTATTCATGATTCATTCATTATTTCTTTCTCAATCATGGCTTGATGTAGTCATTGCGTTCAAAGAATATGGGACCAAATACTAAAATTCTGACTACTTTAATACACTATAAGTGAATTGGTCAGAATACTTATGACTTCTTCAAATGGGGTACTAGATACATAAAGTGCTTTCATTTCTAAACGGTGAAACAGATATGTATTAAAATACCCTCAAATAAAAGGTGACATTGTATACTGTCACCTCATATGAAACATTTGATCTCAAATCCAAAATGCTGGATTATATAGCCAAATTTAAAATGTTATCTTCACTGTCAAAATAGAGATGGTGTGGACTGTATACTCAATACAATCTAAATCTGATACCTCACTGTCTGTCTTTTGACTGATACTGCTTTTTAAACTGGTCTGGTTAGTCTACTCAAATATTTGTACTTTTATATTTTTCTCTCTACAAGCAATACTTTGATAATTTGTAATTTCTAATAATTATACATTAATTTATGAATAGATATGGCAGGTTTCAGGACACTGATATATCTGAAAATGTTGAAAAAATATACTGCCACTATTTTCACCACCAAAGAATAGCAGTGTGATTTTAATATGATTTGATTCTTTGCAGGCTGTCAGGCTGTCTAGTCACAGAGGAAGGCTGTGCTTCTCTGGTCTCAGCTCTGAGTTCAAACCCCTCACACCTGAGAGAGCTGGATCTGAGTAACAATGACCTGAAGGATTCAGGAGTGAAGCTGCTCTCTGCTGTCCTGGGCAATCCCCACTGTAAACTGGAGACTCTGAGGTCAGTATTCCTGTAGTTGGTCAACAAGTGATAACTGTTCTCCAGATCCACATGTGTTTACCAGGCACACATAGTCCACACCATATGTGTTTGGACAGTGAAGCTTACAGTTTTACATTTGGTGCTATGCTCCAGCATTTTGGATTTGAGGTAGAATGTTTCATATAAGGTGACAGTATATAATGGCACCTTTTATTTGAGGTTTTTCATACACATCTGTTTTACTGTTTAGAAATGAAAGCACTTTATGTATCTATTTCTCCCATTTGAAAAAGTCGTAATAATTTGGACATATTCACTTATATTGTATTAAAGTAGCCATAAGTTTAGTATTTGGTCCCATATTCCTTACCCACAGTGATTACATCAAGCTTGTGATTCTACAAACTTGTTGAATGCATTTGCAGTTTGTTTTGGTTAACACACACTGGACACACACACACTGGACTCACTCACTGGACACACACTGGACACACATACTGGACACACACACACACACACACTTGACACACACTGGACACACACGCACACACATTTGACACACACACACACTGGACACTCACACAACCTGGACACACACACACTGGACACACACTGGACACACACTGGACACACACACACACGCTGGACACACACACTGGACACAGGCACACACTGGACACACAAACACACACACTAGAATTAGTTTAGTCAAACATTTAGTATTTGGTAACATATTCCTTCCCTGTGTTGATTACATCAGTTGTGTGATTCTACAAACTTGTTGAATACATTTGCAGTTTGTTTTAGTTGTGTTTTGGATGATGTTTTTCCCAATAGAAACTGAATGGTGAATAATGTCCTGTCATTTTGGAGTCACTTCACTTGTATTGTCAGTAAGAATAGAAGATGTTTCTGAACACTTCTACATTCATGTGGATGCTACCATGATTATGAATAATCATGAATGAATGGTGAATGATGATGAATGAGAAAGTTACAGAGGAACAAGGGTCATACCCCCTCTGTTATTGGTAATGGTGAGAGGTTAGCATGTTTTGTTGTAGCCTCTGTAGCTTTCTCACTCATTATAATTCATGATTAATTCATGATTGTTCTTCATGTCATCATCAGGATTCATTTAGTAGTGTTTAGAAACATGTTATCTACTCACTTAGACAGAAAATTACTCCAGTCATCATCCACCATTCAGTTACTATTGGACAAAACATAACCCAAAACACAACCAAAACAACCTGCAAATGCAACAAACGAGTTTGGGACCAAATACTAAACTTTGAACTACTTTAATACACTGTAAGTGAATTGGTCAGAATACTTATGACTTATTCAAATAGGGGGACTAGATACATAAAGTGCTTTCATTTCTAAACGGTGAAACAGATATATATTAAAATACCCTCAAATAAAAGGTGACATTATATACTGTCACCTCATATGAAACATTTGATCTCAAATCCAAAATGCTGGAGTACAGAGACACATTTAAAATGTTAGCTTCACTGTCAAAATAGATATGGTGTGGACTGTATACTCAATACAATCTAAATCTGATACCTCACTGTCTGTCTTTTGACTGATACTGCTTTTTAAACTGCTCTGGTCAGTCTACTCAAATATTTGTAATATACATTTTTCTATCTACAAGCAATACTTTGATAATTTGTCATTTCTAATAATGATACATTAATTTATGAATAGATATGTCAGGTTCCGGGATGCTGAAATATCTGAAAATGTTGAAAAAAATATACTGCCACTATTTTCACCACCAAAGAATAGCAGTGTGGTTTTAATATGATTTGACTCTTTGCAGGCTGTCAGGCTGTCTAGTCACAGAGGAAGGCTGTGCTTCTCTGGTCTCAGCTCTGAAGTCAAACCCCTCACACCTGAGAGAGCTGGATCTGAGTAACAATGACCTGAAGGATTCAGGAGTGAAGCTGCTCTCTGCTGTCCTGGGCAATCCCCACTGTAAACTGGAGACTCTGAGGTCAGTATTCCTGTAGTTGGTCAACAAGTGATAACTGTTCACCAGATCCACATGTGTTTACCAGGCACACATAGTCCACACCATATGTGTTTGGACAGTGAAGCTTACAGTTTTACATTTGGTGCTATGCTCCAGCATTTTGGATTTGAGGTAGAATGTTTCATATTAGGTGACAGAACAGAATGTCACCTTTTATTTGAGGATATTTTCATACATATCTGTGTTACTGTTTAGAAATGAAAGAACTTTATGTGTCTAGTTCTCCCATTTGAAAAAAGTCGTAATAATTTGGACATATTCACTTATATTGTAGTAAAGTAGTCATAAGTTTAGTATTTGGTCCCATATTCCTTACCTGCAGTGATTACATCAAGCTTGTGATTCTACAAACTTGTTGAATGCATTTGCAGTTTGTCTTGGTTGTGTTTTGGATGATGTTTTCCCCAATAGAAACTGAATGGTGGATAATGTCCTGTCATTTTGGAGTCACTTCACTTGTATTGTCAGTAAGAATAGAAGATGTTTCTGAACACTTATACATTCATGTGGATGCTACCATGATTATGAATAATCATGAATGAATCGTGAATGATGATGAATGAGAAAGTTACAGAGGATCAAGGATCATACCCCCTCTGTTATTGGTAATGGTGAGAGGTTAGCATGTTTTGTTGTAGCCTCTGTAACTTTCTCACTCATTATTATTCATGATTCATTCATGATTTTTCTTAATCATGGCATCATCAGGATTCATTTAGTAGTGTTTAGAAACATGTTAATTACTCACTTAGACAGAAAATTACTCCAGTCATCATCCACCATTCAGTTACTATCGGGCAAAACATAACCCAAAACACAACCAAAACAAACTGCGAATGCATCCAACGAGTTTGGGACCAAATACTAAACTTTTGACTACTTTAATACACTGTAAGTGAAATGGTCAGAATACGTTTGACTTCGTCAAATGGGGGGACTAGATACATAAAATGATTTATTTCTAAACGGTGAAACAGATATGTATTAAAATACCCTCAAATAAAAGGTGACATTATATACTGTCACCTCATATGAAACATTTTATCTCAAATCCAAAATGCTGGAGTACAGAGACACATTTAAAATGTTATCTTCACTGTCAAAATAGAGATGGTGTGGACTGTCTTTTGACTGATACTGCTTTTTAAACTGCTCTGGTCAGTCTACTCAAATATTTGTCATATGCATTTTTCTATCTACAAGCAATACTTTGATAATTTGTCATTTCTAATAATGATACATCCATTTATGAATATATATGGCAGGTTTCAGGACACTGATGTATCTGAACATTTTGAAAAAATATACTGCCACTATTTTCACCACCAAAGAATAGCAGTGTGGTTTTAATATGATTTGACTCTTTGCAGGCTGTCACACTGTCTAGTCACAGAGGAAGGCTGTGCTTCTCTGGTCTCAGCTCTGAAGTCAAACCCCTCACACCTGAGAGAGCTGGACCTGAGCTACAATCACCCAGGAGACTCAGGAGTCAGACTGCTCTCTGCTGGACTGGAGGATCCACACTGCAGACTGGAGAAACTCAAGTATGTAGAGGGTTTATGTCAATGTTCATATCAGACATGTTTGAGTTATCAGGCTAGTTAAGACAAACATTCTGACCACCACTTGGACTAAGTTATATAAAGACTGTGTGTGTGTGTGTCCACTGTGTGTGTGTGTGTGTCCAGTCTGTGTGTGTGTCCAGTGTGTGTGTGTGTCCAGTGTGTGCGTGTGTGTGTGTGTGTGTGTGTGTGTGTGTGTGTGTGTGGACACACACACACTGGCCACACACACACACACACACTTGACTGACAAACACACACACACACTGAACACACACACACTGGACCCACACAAGCACACTCTGGACACACACACACACACACACTGGACACACACTGGACACACAAACACACATATTGGACACACACACAGACACACACTCACACTGGACACACATACACACACTGGACACACACATTCACTTGACAAACACACACAAACTGAACAAACACACTGGACACACACACATACACACTGGGCACACACAAAGAGGACACACAGACACACACTGGACACACACACACACAAACACACTGGACACACACACATACCACACACACACTGGACACACACAAACACACACACTGGACACACACACACATGCACACACACAGACACACACACAGACAAACATTCTCAACACGGCTTGTACAAAGTTATATGCTGAATGTGTGTGTGTGTGTGTGTGTGTGTGTGTGTGTGTGTGTGTGTGTGTGTGTGTGTGTGTTTGTGTGTGTGTGTGTGTGTGTTGTGTGTGTGTGTGTGTGTGTGTGTGTGTGTGTGAGTGTGTGAGTGTGTGTGTGTGAGTTCACGTGTATCCCTCAATGACTGTCTGTTCTTCTGCTTACCGCTACAGTGTGGAACATGGTGGAGAGAACAGAATGAAACCTGGACTTACAAAATGTGAGTGTTGACTGCTGTGAAGAATATGACTAAGAATAAGTCTTAATTCAAGTGAAGTCAAAGTCAAAGACCACCATCATTACTTACTTGGTCATATTAAATATCAGCTGTAGTTCTACAGAAGCACAAATCAGGGACACCAAAGATTACCAAAGAGTTGCTTAGACAATGTGTGTGTCTGTGTGTGGCGCGTTCCTGTTACATTAGAAATGTGTGTGTGTGTGTGTGTTTTCATGCATACAGGTGTGGTTGTTTGTGTGTTCAGGATGTGTGTGTTTGTGTGTGTGTGTGTGTGTCTGTCCAGTGTGTGTGTGTGTGTGTGTATGTCAAGTGTGTGTGTTTGTGTGTCAGTATGTGTGTGTGTGTTCAGTGTGTGTGTGTGTGTGTGTGTGTGTGTGTGTTCAGGATGTGTTTGTGTGGTGGTGTGTGTGTGTGTGTGTGTGTGTGTGTGTGTGTGTGTATCCAGTGTGTGTGTGTGTGTGTGTTTGTGTTCAGGATGTGTGTGTGTGTGTATAATTAATGGGAATAAGTGTGTTTTATATTACCATACAGTATAACATATGATCATTCAACAAGTCTCAAGTTACCTTAACGTCTCCTTTTGATACCTAGAAACATCTACATTAAATGAATTAGTGAAAAGTGAGTTAACATTCTAATGTGAATGATGATGATTTCTAATATTGTGTCTGGTTTCATCCATCAGATGTCTGTGATCTCACACTGGACCCAAACACAGTAAACAGATTCCTCTCTCTGTCTGAGGAGAACAGAAAGGTGACATGTAGGAGAGAGAAGCAGCCGTATCCTGATCACCCAGAGAGATTTGATGTCTGGCCACAGGTGCTGTGTAGAGAGGGTCTGACTGGGCGCTGTTACTGGGAGGTAAAGTGGAGGGGGAGAGGGGCTGTTATAGGAGTGACATATAAAGGAATCAGCAGGAGAGGATGGGGTAGTGACTGTTGGCTTGGATACAATGACAAGTCCTGGAGTCTGCTCTGCTCTGACAACAGTTACTCTGCCAGGCACAATAATAAGTCCACTACCATAGACGTCCCCTCCTCCAGCTCCCCACAGAGTAGGGAGTGTATCTGGACTGGCCAGCCCGGCACTCTGTCCTTCTACAGAGTCTCCTCTGACACACTGACCCACCTGTACACATTCCACTCCACATTCACTGAGCCCCTCTATCCAGGGTTTAGGGTTCATTATGGTGACTCCTCAGTGTCCCTGTAAATAATAACCATGGTAACACTGATACACACACACACACACACACACACACTGGACAAACACACTGGACACACACAAAAACTGGACACACACACACACACTGGACACACACACACACTGGACACACACACACTGGACACACACACACACTAGACACACACACACACACTAGATTCACACACACACACACTGGACACACACAAACACTGGACACTCACACACACACACACACACACACACACTGGACACACACACACACATACTGAACGCACACACACACTGGACACACACACTGACACACACTGGACACACAAACACACTTGATACACACACACACTGTACACACACACACAAACACACACACACTGAACAAACACACTGGACACACACACATTGGACACACACACACACACTGGACACACACACACACGCACACTAGACACACACACACACACACTAGATTCACACACACACACTGGACACACACACACACACACACACACTGACACACTGGACACATACACACAAAGGACACACACACATACTGGACACACACACACACACACACAGGACACACACACTCACACATACTGGACACACACAAACACACACACACACACTGGACACACACACTGGACACACACACTGGACACACACACATACGCTGGACACACACACACTGGACACACACACACACACACTCACACTGGACCCACACACATACACACTGGACACACACACACACGACACACACACATACACACTGGACACACACGCACCTGACACACCCACACACACACAGGACACACACACTGGACACACACACACACACTGGACACACACACACACACTGGACACACACACACCTGACACACACACACACACACACACACACACTGGACACACACACACACACTGGACACACACACTCACACACACTGGACACACACACAAACACACACTGGACACACACACATACACACTTACACACACACTCACACACACTGGACACACACACACACACTGGACACACACACACTGGACGCACACACTCACACAAACTGGAAGCACACACTGGACACACACACATACGCTGGAGACACACACACTGGACACACACACACTCACACTGGACCCACACACATACACACTGGACACACACACACACGACACACACACACACATACACACTGGACACACCGGACACACCTGACACACACACACACAGGACACACACACTGGACACACACACACACACACACACACACACACACACACTGAACACACACACTGGACACACACACACACACTGGACACACACACACACACACTGGACATACACACACTGGACACATTTCCATGTGTAGGATTTTGATGAAAGGAAATCCCATATAGCCTCTTGGACAGGACTTTGCTATGGCATCTTCTCTTTGGGTGTCTCAGGTCAGGTCTGAGCCATGATCAGAATGTGTCTCTGTGTCTATTTCCAGCCCTGCCATTTCTACCTGTCCTGATCTAGTGTTTCACCCCTGACCTCCTCACACCATCTCACTGTCCATGTCTGCTTTTAGCTCCCACCTCTACTTCACTGTGTTATAATGGACCTTATGCTTGTTATGTCACCTCTGTAACCAGTTATCAAACATACTGACCTTTCTGACCTATCCCATGGCCCTACTTTCTAGAAATGAACATTTAAATTCCTCTATGAGTTTTGTTTTGTGTCCATTTACTTATGTATTTGTTGTATATTGGGGTTGTGCTGCAGAGCATCATGGGGGTTTGTATGTGTTGAGATGATCACGTTCCAGATAAATGGTTGAACTGATTCCTGTCTCCCGTCTCATCATTATTGAATTGTTGTACAGACACAGTGGTTATGAATCCAACGAGACATAACAAAAGATTGGTGATGAGTAAGTCTGAATCTACAGGAACTATTCTGTCTGGAAGAAGTGTGTTTTTACAACTGTTTAAAACTGTTATTTTCTGTGGTACAGTCTAGGCTAATGTTAGCACAGTGTATTGCTAGCAGAGGCAAGTGCATAGTCCAGCTAGCTAAGAAAGCTTTAGTCTCTATGGACCAGATGGCCAGTCGGTGAGGGCTACAGCATGGGGAAAGAAACTGTTCAGATGGGGGTCTATAACATCCAATCACATAGGTTTACAGCAGCTGAAAGTTGCAACGTTATTGCCAATAACTCAAACTGCCTTATTTAGATAAAAACATAATCTCTGTACAGATGTAGGATCTTAATTTGATCACCCTGTTGCAGGAGAACTAAAACTTGTAGTGTATTTGAGTGTATTTAAGCTTTAAAAAAGGTTTCTGAAGATGATGAATTCCACTTTTCTATTTAAAAAATTGTTCATTAATTATAATCCACATAATAATTCAAATGTCCTGTTGCTGCAGGATTATTTTCCTGTTGTAGCAAACTGGCTAAAATTAAGATCCTACATCTGTAGCAATACACCTCTCTTTGATGTACATGGCTATATCAGGATTGACTTTTGACCTTTGACATTTTTTATTTACTGTTGTTTAGGCTGGTTGAATGAGTTGCCTATAAAAGCTACTTCATCTGCAAGAGAACAGGCGGCTGCACCAGCGACTGTAAGAAGTTATGTGATTTCCTCATATGAACGTGAAAGTAAGTGTGTAGCCTACGCAGTTACACAATGGCTGTTGAAACTGTGGCACATATTTCTCGGTAACATTAGAAGTCGGATGAATGTGTTGATATGTAGGAAAGACGGGCAGACTCTCGTAGGTCTAGGCTAAACTACAAACTATTATAAGGTTAGGTCGACGTCAGACATTCAATAGTCAGAGTAGGTTTGAGCTATGATCACATATCATGTTGACAAACCTGATGGTCTCCGTTTGAAATGGTGTGTAAAATACCATGCCTAGGCTACAAGCTCTGTCCTGCTACTGTTAGGTCTATAACGTTATGGGAACTGATCTGAACAGGTTTAGGCTGGTCATCTAGGATATGTAGGCTATAGCTGAGGTATAGACCTCCATCTGTATCAGGACTAGGCTCCTGCTACTGTTACTGTTATAACGTTATGGGAACTGATCTGAACAGGTTTAGGCTGGTCATCTAGGCTATAGCTGAGGTCAGTGGTGATTTTAGCATGTCAATCTTGGTGGGGCAAAACATAAATAAAGGGGGGATGCATGCCAGCAAAGCCACTCCACAACACAACACTAAACAATACATTCATTGCACTATAACGGTGAGAAACGGTGGCCACAAACTGTTAGGGCCGACATAAAGCAGAGTCCCAACAGCAGAGTCCCGACAGCAGAGTCCCAACAGCAGAGTCCCAACAGCAGAGTCCCGACAGCAGAGTCCCGACAGCAGAGTCCCAACAGCAGAGACCCAACAGCAGAGTCCCAACAGCAGAGTCCCAACAGCAGAGTCCCAACAGCAGAGTCCCAACAGCTGTCCTATCATTTCTCTTCATTATTTCTCTTCATATGACAAGGATTAAAAAGGATTTGCCTGTAGATTGTCGACTTGATTCATGATGATGACTGCTGGCTAAGATTTTGAAAGTATGATGTTGACCTGATCAGTTCAATCAAAGATACTGTAGATATAATGTGATTTGACGTCATTTTATCTGTTGGCCAATGACCTTCTTGGATGGGCACTTCTAATGTAACTCTGTGGCAGCACCCAATGGGCTTGAATTTTCTAGCTCTACCCCTTAGACTTGGCGGTGACGTAGTGTCCCCATGAGTGACAGAACACTGAGCCAATCACGAAGCAATGCTCTGTATTGTCTTCTGGCTTGACCCACCACCACAGAAAGCACTGAGCTAGGCTGAAACACCTGCATTTTGGAGCTGCCTTACTCAAGAAAACAAAAGAGACCATGTTTTTTGCGGTTCATTAACTCAATTATATATATATTATTTTTACATTTTTGCAAACTGATATGTGACACGTATTAATGCCAAAATAACATGCAAAACAGGAAAGGCCACCTGCCCTGAATGACGGGTCACCACTGGCTGAGGTATAGACCTTGATCTGCTTTACACAAAAAATTACTGTTATACATAATAACCTAGCCTACTTTAAATAATATAAAATCTCTTAATTGTTGCAAAAAAACTTTCTGTATAGATCACTGATCCCCCCCAGATCAATCAAGCCTGTTTTAGCCCTTCTGTCTACATTCTCAGATACGTTTAGAAAATAACAGATTTAAAGATAATAATTGGCTGACTTTTAATGAATACAAATAAGTGTGAGACATGGCCTTGTGTTGCTGCACTGTCTATAACTACCTTAACAAACAGTGACTTATTATTATTATTGACAGTTAACATGGAGAAGAGATGTCACAACCAGATGTTCATTTGATTGCATTACATAGCCTGACTGTTTCAATATGTCTGTTAGTAAATGTTTTGTAAGAGATAATTAATAAATGATAACAATTCACATTCAAGAATTACTGTGTTAACTACAACCAACATGTTGGATCTCTGTTTAGGGGTCAGTGGTCTAAAATGAGTCTCTCTGGGGAACATGACACCGAAGCTAAGAGGTGAGATGACAATTTTGTTTAAGAATTATTAAGAGTTTATTTCCTAAATGCTATTTCCACAATAATCAGAAATGGTTGCTTATGGGTACCTTCAATATTACTGTTCTCAGATGTTTAATTAATAGATTTTAGATGTATTTAATTATTATTATTTTTATTGCAAAACGCTATATATCCATTGTTTAGCTGAAATTGAATGTTCGTATCCTGTATATTTGACTGTATTATCTGGTTGTCTCACCTAGCTATCTTAAGATGAATGCACTTACTGTAAATAGCTCTGGGTAAGAGCATCTGCTAAACAGGTGGGGCTCTGCCCTGAATGACAGGTCACCACTGCTCCAAAGCAATTACATGTTGCACAGGAACCACTGACTCGCTGCATGTTTCTATTATCAAGACACCTGCTGGTACCTCTTAACTGGTTAGGACAGCTCATGAGGTGTCCTAAATATCTGCCAACTAGGTGGGACACTTATGAATAAAGAGGCTTCATGCATAGCTTTAATTTATACCCATAAGAGTAGGACTAAAATGGCTTTATTGTCAGCACTTATACGACACATTTTCTACTCTGAGACGCTTTTTGGATATGAGCCCAGATCTCAAAACATTGTTTTAAAAAACGAATCATTTTGTTTTACATAATAAAAAATGAATATTACTAATGTAAGCCACTGTAAAGACTGGGTTTAGTTTATTTTGTTGCTCTGCTCATGTCCGCGTTCTGGAACTGTCCGCGTCCCCGTACAGAACTGTCCGCGTCCACGTACGGTTTGGCGCCAAGCATATTGTCCAGTTACGCGCAGAGTGGGCTGAGGTGATGTTGGGAAATAACGACGGAGTTCGTTACAGTGCTGAGACACCGAAGTTTATTGTTCAATTTGCTTTTTTGCGTAATGGTCAGTGACAGTATGAGTGTAGCCAGATCCTTTTCACTCGCTAGTCTTGTTTAATTGTGTGGTTCAACGGGTTCGTCATCATCCTCGAGGGACAGACGAACGACCTGCTAGCTAGCCAAGCTAGTCGGTACAGCTAGCTGCTAGCTACTCTTTACCAGCAGCATCCTAGTTATCCTAGCTACCACTACATCATCACCGGCTGCCTGCATTTCTTGTGGACCGATGGAGCTACCTGGTTGTTTCTTCCACCTGTTAAATACCGTGGAGGGCTTCTCCCTCTCTCGTTGACGGATGCTGGCTACCTACCATCCCTCTGTCCGGTTCTCCTCTCTTCACTAGATGGACGGTAACTTTAGTGTTTAACCCCTCTGTGTCCAAGGACCAAACTTTTTAATAATATTTTCGGGCGCGCCAAGGTTTTTATTGTTTGTAAAACTTTAGTGTAGAGCTCTCAATTTGCCGGATTTTAGGTATATAAAGTGCCTTCAGAAAGTATTCACACCCCTTGACTGACATTTTCCACATTTTGTTATGTTAAAGCCTGAATTTAAAATGCATAAAATTCAGATTTATTTGGTCACTGGCCTACACACAATACCCCATAATGTCAAAATGGAAATATGTTTTACGAAGTCTTTACAAATGTAATAAAAAATGAAAAGCTGAAATGTCTTGAATCAGTAAGTATTCAACCCCTTTGTTATGGCAAGCCTGAAAAGTTTCAGGAGTAGAAATGAGTTTAACAAGTCACATAATAATAATAAGCAGTAGGAGTGCGTGGGTCAAATCACTGGGGAAGACAAGCCAGAAAAATACATATTACAATCTACAGTTGAAGTCGGAAGTTTACATACACCTTAGCCAAATACATTTAAACTCAGTTTTTCACAATTCCTGACATTTAATCCTAGTAAGAATTCCCTGTTTTAGGTCAGTTAGGATCACCACTTTATTTTAAGAATGTGAAATGTCTTTCATCACATTCCCAGTGGGTCAAAAGTTTACATACACTCAATTAGTATTTGGTAGCGTTGCCTTTAAATTGTTTAACTTGGGTCAAACGTTTCGGGTAGCCTTCCACAAGCTTCCCACAATAAGTTGGGTGAATTTTGGCCCATTCCTCCTGACAGAGCTGGTGTAACTGAGTCAGGTTTATAGGCCTCCTTGCTCGCACACGCTTTTTCAGTTCTGCCCACAAATTTTCTATAGGATTGAGGTCAGGGCTTTATGATGGCCACTCCAATACCTTGACTTTGTTGTCCTTAAGCCATTTTGCCACAACTTTGGAAGTATGCTTGGGGTCATTGTCCATTTGGAAGACCCATTTGTGACCAAGCTTTAACTTCCTATTTTGTGAAGTGCACCAGTCCCGCCTGCAGCAAAGCACCCCAACAGCATAATGCTGCCACCCCTGTGCTTCACGGTTGGGATGGTGTTCTTTGGCTTGCAAGCAACACCCTTTTTCCTCCAAACATAACGATGGTCATTATGGCCAAACAGTTCAATTTTTGTTTCATCAGACCAGAGGATATTTCTCCAAAAAGTATGATTTTCGTCCCCATGTGCAGATGCAAACCGTAGTCTGGCTTTTTTATGGCGGTTTTGGAGCAGTGGCTTCTTCCTTGCTGAGCGGCCTTTCAGGTTATGTCGATATAGGACTAGTTTTACTGTGGATATAGATACTTTTGTACTGCGTTTCCTCCAGCATCTTCACAAAGTCCTTTGCTGTTGTTCTGGGATTGATTTTCACTTTTCGCACCAAAGTACGTTCATCTCTAGGAGACAGGACGCGTCTCCCTTCCTGAGCGGTATGACAGCTGCATGGTCCCATGGTGTTTATACTTGCGTACGATTGTTTGTACAGATGAACGTGGTACCTTCAGGCGTTTGGAAATTGCTCAAGATTGTGCAAAGCTGTCATCAAGGCAAAGGGTGGCTATTTGAAGAATCTCAAATATAAAATATTTTTTGATTTGTTTAATACTTTTTTGGTTACTACATGATTCCATGTGTGTTATTTCATAGTTTTGATGTCATCACTATTATTCTACAATGTAGAAAATAGTAAAAATTAAGAAAAACCCTTAAATGAGTAGCTGTGTCCAAACCTTTGACTGGTACTGTATATATGTATTTATTTTTACACATACACTATATATACAAAAGTATGTGGACACCCCATCAAATTAGTGGATTCGGCTATTTCAGTCGCACCCGTTGCTGACAGGTGTATAAAATCGAGCACACCGCCATGCAATCTCCATAGACAAACATTAGTAGTAGAATAGCTTTACTGAAGAGCTCAGTGACTTTCAACGTGGCACGGTCATAGGATGCAACATTTCCAACAAGCTCGCCGCCATTGGACTCTGGAGCAGTGGAAACACGATCACACTTGATCACGCTTCACCATCTGGCAGTCCGACGGACCAATCTGGGTTTGGCGGATGCCAGGAGAACGCTACCTGCCCTAATGCATAGTGACAACTGTAAAGTTTGGTGGAGGAGGAATAATGGTCTGGGGCTGTTTTTCGTGGTTCGGGCTAGGCCCCTTAGTTCCAGTGAAGGAAAATCTTAACGCTACCCCATACAATGACATTCTAGACGATTCTGTGCACAAAGCAAGGTCCATACAGAAATGGTTTGAACTGGAAGAACTTGACTGGCCTGCACAGAGCCCTGACCTCAACCCCATCGAACACCTTTGGAATGCCTACTGCGAGCCAGGCCTAATCGCCCAACATCAGTGCCCGACCTCACTAATTATCTTATAATAATAATAATATGCCATTTAGCAGACGCTTTTATCCAAAGCGACTTACAGTCATGCGTGCATACATTTTTGTGTATGGGTGGTCCCGGGGATCGAACCCACTACCTTGGCGTTACAAGCGCCGTGCTCTACCAGTTGAGCTACAGAGGACCACGGAATGGAAGCAAGTCCCCGCACAATGTTCCAACATCTAGTGGAAATCCTTCCCAGAAGAGTGGAGGCTGGTATAGCAGCAAAGGGGGAACCAACTCCATATTAATGGCCATGATTTTGGAATGAGATGTTGGACCAGGAGGTGTAATGAGAAGTTGGACCAGCAGGTGTAATGAGATGTTGGACCAGCAGGTGTAATGAGATGTTGGACCAGTAGGTGTAATGAGATGTTGGACCAGGAGGTGTAATGAGATGTTGGACCAGCAGGTGTAATGAGATGTTGGACCAGCAGGTGTAATGAGATGTTGGACCAGGAGGTGTAATGAGATGTTGGACCAGCAGGTGTAATGAGATGTTGGAGCAGCAGGTGTAATGAGATGTTGGAGCATCAAGTGTAATGAGATGTTGGACCAGCAGGTGTAATGAGATGTTGGCCAGCAGGTTTAATGAGATGTTGGACCAGCAGGTGTAATGAGATGTTGGACCAGTAGGTGTAATGAGATGTTGGACCAGCAGGTGTAATGAGATGTTGGACCAGCAGGTGTAATGAAATGTTGGCCAGCAGGTGTAATGAGATGTTGGAGCAGCAGGTGTAATGAGATGTTGGACCAGCAGGTGTAATGAGATGTTGGACCAGCAGGTGTAATGAGATGTTGGAGTAGCAGGTGTAATGAGATGTTGGCCAGCAGGTGTAATGAGATGTTGGAGCAGCAGGTGTAATGAGATGTTGGCCAGCAGGTGTAATGAGATGTTGGACCAGCAGGTGTAATGAGATGTTGGACCAGCAGGTGTAATGAGATGTTGGAGCAGCAGGTGTAATGAGATGTTGGCCAGCAGGTGTAATGAGATGTTGGACCAGCAGGTGTAATGAGATGTTGGACCAGCAGGTGTAATGAGATGTTGGAGCAGCAGGTGTAATGAGATGTTGGAGCAGCAGGTGTAATGAGATGTTGGCCAGCAGGTGTAATGAGATGTTGGACCAGCAGGTGTAATGAGATGTTGGCCAGCAGGTGTAATGAGATGTTGGACCAGCAGGTGTAATGAGATGTTGGACCAGCAGGTGTAATGAGATGTTGGAGCAGCAGGTGTAATGAGATGTTGGAGCAGCAGGTGTAATGAGATGTTGGACCAGCAGGTGTAATGAGATGTTGGACCAGCAGGTGTAATGAGATGTTTCATCAGGAGGTGTAATGAGATGTTGGACCAGCAGGTGTAATGAGATGTTGGCCAGCAGGTGTAATGAGATGTTGGAGCAGCAGGTGTAATGAGATGTTGGACCAGCAGGTGTAATGAGATGTTGGAGCAGCAGGTGTAATGAGATGTTGGACCAGCAGGTGTAATGAGATGTTGGAGCAGCAGGTGTAATGAGATGTTGGACCAGCAGGTGTAATGAGATGTTGGCCAGCAGGTGTAATGAGATGTTGGAGCATCAGGTGTAATGAGATGTTGGACCAGCAGGTGTAATGAGATGTTGGACCAGCAGGTGTAATGAGATGTTGGACCATCAGGTGTAATGAGATGTTGGACCAGCAGGTGTAATGAGATGTTGGCCAGCAGGTGTAATGAGATGTTGGAGCATCAGGTGTAATGAGATGTTGGACCAGCAGGTGTAATGAGATGTTGGACCAGCAGGTGTAATGAGATGTTGGACCATCAGGTGTAATGAGATGTTGGACCATCAGGTGTAATGAGATGTTGGACCAGCAGGTGTAATGAGATGTTGGCCAGCAGTTGTAATGAGATGTTGGACCAGCAGGTGTAATGAGATGTTGGACCAGCAGGTGTAATGAGATGTTGGACCATCAGGTGTAATGAGATGTTGGACCATCAGGTGTAATGAGATGTTGGACCAGCAGCAACGCTGCTGGGTTTTTCACTCTCAACAGTTTCCCGTGTGTATCAAGAATGGTCCACCACCTAAAGGATATCCAGCCAACTTGACACAACTGTGGGAAGCATTGGAGTCAACATGGGCCAGCAAGGACAGTGTAGAGAATAATTTAATAATCTAAACCGATGTGAAATATCTTTTCCATAACCAAAAATATTGTATTCATTAAAAAAGGGCTTTGTAATTTAACAGAATGCAATGTTTCGACCTACACGAAACACAATATATAAAACATATAGTAACATTTTATGACAACAGCGTTGATATTTGCAGTTTGTTTGTAACACCAAATCATTTTCCTTTAATGCATTTAGTGGTTACACACTAAAAACTAAAGGTTCTACATAGTGCCAAAAAAGGGTTCGCTATGGTTACAGCCCTTTTTTTGGCTATAAAGAACCCTTTGTTATGGTTCTTTATAGAACCTTTATAGAGAATGGTTCTATAAAGAACCTTCCTCAATATCAAAGGTTCTTCGTAGATCCTTTTGAAGAACATTACATTTCTTTGGTATTCTGGTTAGCCATATACTATATTGTTAAAATTCCATAGGTGTTATATTTAACAGTTTAGTCATTTAGCAGACGCTCTCATCCAGAGCAACATACAAGCACAATTAGGGCTAAGTGCCTTGCTCAAGGGCACATCGGCATATTTTTCAGCTAGTCGGCTTTGGGATTCAAACCAGCGACCTTTCAGTTACTGACTCTTAATGCTAGGCTACCTGCCGTGACAAGTTGCTCTCAACTAGCTCTCAAACTGCTGCGGGTCACTGTAGTGATGGAAAAACAAAGCTTCCTGATGCAATGAGGCTTTCCAACCAATTGTGTCAAATAGGTTAATTGCTCTGAGCTTCTTTATTCATTCACAATGCACATTAGTGAAATCTGCTGGTCAGCAATAAATAGCAATGTGTGATTATCAGATAAAGGTCTTTTTTTCTCCACTGATTTTATCAAAACTCTGTGGTGGTAAGTCATTGGCTTTAATAGCCTCCAGTCAGATCACATCTTACATCATGCTTCGTTTTCTGCCTTCAAGTGGACTATTTTTCTAAAATGGAATCTATGGCATTATTGAGGATGTTTAAGAGAGAAGCTTATACTATACTAAATAAAACAAATTATTTGAACAACAGTGCAGAAAGTGTGGTTTCACAAAACTATTTTCAAAATAGTGTCCATTCAACGGGATTCAAACTCATACTCCCACGTCCTGGAATGTTCCATAGTTCCCTACTCTACCAGCTAAGACACCAGTCAGGTGAAATTACTTGTAAAAAATCCTAACTAAATGTATAAGTATGGTATCCAGTAGCGGTCGGTGTTTGAAAGCAGCTTAATCGAAGAAAGCACCGGAACCACGGTGAAATCAGTGGGATCTCGCATTTTGCAACACATGGTTTGAAAAAGCATGTGATCAAACTATGCTTCGGACATCATTGATGACGTACTTCTGATAAAGTGATACACGCATCGGCACATTGATTCGAAGTTAGCTGATTAGCGATTTCAACACATGTCTTGGAGCTTCAGTATGAAACATAACATCACTGGGTCACTGAGGAGAGAATTGAGAACCACTGACTTAGTCAACCGTTCTCAATTGACACAAGGCCATACGTGAGTCGTTCACAAGACACCGCCACTGGCCATAGTCCTACATAACTGTGTGTATTAACAGTCATTGCATAACACAACACATTAGATAAACGTCAATGGCACTCACTCACTGTTACACAAAAAGAGCTTTGAACAAACCACTCCGCAAAATATTCGAATGAGAAACTGCTCCTACATTTTAATTATCACTAAAACGCAAATAACCTTTTTTTGTGAACTGCAAAGAACCATTGAATGGCTTGAAGGGTTCTTTGAGTCATTATGGTTCCACATAGAACCATCACCCTTCCGAAAGAACCCTTGCGGAACCCTCTTTTCTTAGTGTGTACATTCTATACTTTTGAAGATTTCTACAACCTGAGTTCATATAGTTTAGTAATACCACTGTGGACATGTTTCTACAACCTTCAGAGTTCATATAGTTTAGTAATACCACTGTGGACATGTTTCTACAACCTTCTGAGTTCATATTGTTTAGTAATACCACTGTGGACATGTTTCTACAACCTTCTGAGTTCATATAGTTTAGTAATACCACTGTGGACATGTTTCTACAACCTGAGTTCATATAGTTTAGTAATACCACTGTGGAAATGTTTCTACAACCTTCTGAGTTCATATAGTTTAGTAATACCACTGTGGACATGTTTCTACAACCTTCTGAGTTCATATAGTTTAGTAATACCACTGTGGACATGTTTCTACAACCTTCTGAGTTCATATAGTTTAGTAATACCACTGTGGACATGTTTCTACAACCTTCTGAGTTCATATTGTTTAGTAATACCACTGTGGACATGTTTCTACAACCTTCTGAGTTCATATAGTTTAGTAATACCACTGTGGACATGTTTCTACAACCTGAGTTCATATAGTTTAGTACTACCACTGTGGACATGTTTCTACAACCTTCTGAGTTCATATAGTTTAGTAATACCACTGTGGACATGTTTCTACAACCTTCTGAGTTCATATAGTTTAGTAATACCACTGTGGACATGTTTCTACAACCTGAGTTCATATAGTTTAGTAATACCACTGTGGACATGTTTCTACAACCTTCTGAGTTCATATAGTTTAGTAATACCACTGTGGACATGTTTCTACAACCTTCTGAGTTCATATAGTTTAGTAATACCACTGTGGACATGTTTCTACAACCTTCTGAGTTCATATAGTTTAGTAATACCACTGTGGACATGTTTCTACAACCTTCTGAGTTCATATAGTTTAGTAATACCACTGTGGACATGTTTCTACAACCTTCTGAGTTCATATAGTTTAGTAATACCACTGTGGACATGTTTCTACAACCTTCTGAGTTCATATAGTTTAGTAATACCACTGTGGACATGTTTCTACAACCTGAGTTCATATAGTTTAGTAATACCACTGTGGACATGTTTCTACAACCTTCTGAGTTCATATAGTTTAGTAATACCACTGTGGACATGTTTCTACAACCTTCTGAGTTCATATAGTTTAGTAATACCACTGTGGACATGTTTCTACAACCTTCTGAGTTCATATAGTTTAGTAATACCACTGTGGACATGTTTCTACAACCTTCTGAGTTCATATAGTTTAGTAATACCACTGTGGACATGTTTCTACAACCTTCTGAGTTCATATAGTTTAGTAATACCACTGTGGACATGTTTTTACAACCGAGTTCATATAGTTTAGTAATACCACTGTGGACATGTTTCTACAACCTTCTGAGTTCATATAGTTTAGTAATACCACTGTGGACATGTTTCTACAACCTGAGTTCATATAGTTTAGTAATACCACTGTGGACATGTTTCTACAACCTGAGTTCATATAGTTTAGTAATACCACTGTGGACATGTTACTACAACCTTCTGAGTTCATATAGTTTAGTAATACCACTGTGGACATGTTTCTACAACCTTCTGAGTTCATATTGTTTAGTAATACCACTGTGGACATGTTTTTACAACCTGAGTTCATATAGTTTAGTAATACCACTGTGGACATGTTTCTACAACCTTCTGAGTTCATATTGTTTAGTAATACCACTGTGGACATGTTTCTACAACCTGAGTTCATATAGTTTAGTAATACCACTGTGGACATGTTTCTACCAACCTTCTGAGTTCATATTGTTTAGTAATACCACTGTGGACATGTTTCTACAACCTTCTGAGTTCATATAGTTTAGTAATACCACTGTGGACATGTTTCTACAACCTGAGTTCATATAGTTTAGTAATACCACTGTGGACATGTTTCTACAACCTTCAGAGTTCATATAGTTTAGTAATACCACTGTGGACATGTTTCTACAACCTTCTGAGTTCATATAGTTTAGTAATACCACTGTGGACATGTTTCTACAACCTTCTGAGTTCATATTGTTTAGTAATACCACTGTGGACATGTTTCTACAACCTGAGTTCATATAGTTTAGTAACACCACTGTGGACATGTTTCTACAACCTTCTGAGTTCATATAGTTTAGTAATACCACTGTGGACATGTTTCTACAACCTGAGTTCATATAGTTTAGTAATACCACTGTGGACATGTTTCTACAACCTTCTGAGTTCATATTGTTTAGTAATACCACTGTGGACATGTTTCTACAACCTGAGTTCATATAGTTTAGTAATACCACTGTGGACATGTTTCTACAACCTTCTGAGTTCATATTGTTTAGTAATACCACTGTGGACATGTTTCTACAACCTGAGTTCATATAGTTTAGTAATACCACTGTGGACATGTTTCTACAACCTTCTGAGTTCATATTGTTTAGTAATACCACTGTGGACATGTTTCTACAACCTTCTGAGTTCATATAGTTTAGTAATACCACTGTGGACATGTTTCTACAACCTGAGTTCATATAGTTTAGTAATACCACTGTGGACATGTTTCTACAACCTGAGTTCATATAGTTTAGTAATACCACTGTGGACATGTTACTACAACCTTCTGAGTTCATATAGTTTAGTAATACCACTGTGGACATGTTTCTACAACCTTCTGAGTTCATATTGTTTAGTAATACCACTGTGGACATGTTTCTACAACCTGAGTTCATATAGTTTAGTAATACCACTGTGGACATGTTTCTACAACCTTCTGAGTTCATATTGTTTAGTAATACCACTGTGGACATGTTTCTACAACCTGAGTTCATATAGTTTAGTAATACCACTGTGGACATGTTTCTACAACCTTCTGAGTTCATATTGTTTAGTAATACCACTGTGGACATGTTTCTACAACCTTCTGAGTTCATATAGTTTAGTAATACCACTGTGGACATGTTTCTACAACCTGAGTTCATATAGTTTAGTAATACCACTGTGGACATGTTTCTACAACCTTCAGAGTTCATATAGTTTAGTAATACCACTGTGGACATGTTTCTACAACCTTCTGAGTTCATATAGTTTAGTAATACCACTGTGGACATGTTTCTACAACCTTCTGAGTTCATATTGTTTAGTAATACCACTGTGGACATGTTTCTACAACCTGAGTTCATATAGTTTAGTAACACCACTGTGGACATGTTTCTACAACCTTCTGAGTTCATATAGTTTAGTAATACCACTGTGGACATGTTTCTACAACCTGAGTTCATATAGTTTAGTAATACCACTGTGGACATGTTTCTACAACCTTCTGAGTTCATATTGTTTAGTAATACCACTGTGGACATGTTTCTACAACCTGAGTTCATATAGTTTAGTAATACCACTGTGGACATGTTTCTACAACCTTCTGAGTTCATATTGTTTAGTAATACCACTGTGGACATGTTTCTACAACCTGAGTTCATATAGTTTAGTAATACCACTGTGGACATGTTTCTACAACCTTCTGAGTTCATATTGTTTAGTAATACCACTGTGGACATGTTTCTACAACCTTCTGAGTTCATATAGTTTAGTAATACCACTGTGGACATGTTTCTACAACCTGAGTTCATATAGTTTAGTAATACCACTGTGGACATGTTTCTACAACCTTCAGAGTTCATATAGTTTAGTAATACCACTGTGGACATGTTTCTACAACCTTCTGAGCTCATATAGTTTAGTAATGGCACTGTGGACATGTTTCTACAACCTTCTGAGTTCATATAGTTTAGTAATACCACTGTGGACATGTTTCTACAACCTTCTGAGTTCATATTGTTTAGTAATACCACTGTGGACATGTTTCTACAACCTTCTGAGTTCATATAGTTTAGTAATACCACTGGGGGCATGTTTCTACAACCTGAGTTCATATAGTTTAGTAATACCACTGTGGACATGTTTCTACAACCTTCTGAGTTCATATAGTTTAGTAATACCACTGTGGACATGTTTCTACAACCTTCTGAGTTCATATAGTTTAGTAATACCACTGTGGACATGTTTCTACAACCTTCTGAGTTCATATAGTTTAGTAATACCACTGTGGACATGTTTCTACAACCTGAGTTCATATAGTTTAGTAATACCACTGTGGACATGTTTCTACAAACTTCTGAGTTCATATAGTTTAGTAATACCACTGTGGACATGTTTCTACAACCTGAGTTCATATAGTTTAGTAAAACCACTGTGGACATGTTTCTACAACCTTCTGAGTTCATATAGTTTAGTAATACCACTGTGGACATGTTTCTACAACCTTCTGAGTTCATATAGTTTAGTAATGAGACTGTGGACATTTTTCTACAACCTGAGTTCATATAGTTTAGTAATACCACTGTGGACATGTTTCTACAACCTGAGATCATATAGTTTAGTAATACCACTGTGGACATGTTTCTACAACCTTCTGAGTTCATATAGTTTAGTAATACCACTGTGGACATGTTTCTACAACCTTCTGAGTTTACATAGTTTAGTAATACCACTGTGGACATGTTTCACAACCTTCTGAGTTCATATAGTTTAGTAATACCACTGTGGACATGTTTCTACAACCTTCTGAGTTCATATAGTTTAGTAATACCACTGTGGACATGTTTCTACAACCTTCTTAGTTCATATTGTTTAGTAATACCACTGTGGACATGTTTCTACAACCTTCTGAGTTCATATAGTTTAGTAATACCACTGGGGACATGTTTCTACAACCTTCTGAGTTCATATAGTTTAGTAATACCACTGTGGACATGTTTCTACAACCTTCTAAGTTCATATAGTTTAGTAATACCACTGTGGACATGTTTCTACAACCTTCTGAGTTCATATAGCGGGTAGCTACTGGTAACGATTAGCGGTTTCCAATGTTAATGTGCTGCTAGCCAACGTTTAATTTTTGCTGCGTTATGCGTTATGAAAGGAACTAGACACGGACATGAATTATCTGTTTAGTGTGCTAACACACTCTTGGCAGTTTGTTGTAACCAAGTATTGGTGCTAATTGTGTGTTAATGGATGCTAGCTTGCTAGTTAGCTACGGCGTCATAGCTAGGTATCGTGGGTAGTTACTGTGTCTTGGCAGTGTCTTCCCGCCGTGCCGGCTGTAGCACGCTGAGCTAACTAGCCGTTTTTCGAACAGAGTCAGCGTCAACACAGTAGCCATTGTGTGCCGGTGTAGCACGGAAGCTAGCTAGCTAGCCGTTCTTCAAACAAAGTCAACACAGTGGCCATTGCTAGCTACCCAACACGACCAGCTGAACTGTACGGTAGTAGCTAATTACAATATACTTGTCCTAGCTAGCCAACGTTGAATCATTGCTGCGTCATGAAAGGAACTTGACACAGACACGAATGATCTGTTTAGTGTGTTATCACACTATTGGTGGTTTGCTGTGACCAAGTGTTTGTGCTAAACTGTGTGTTACTGGATGCTAGCATGCTAGTTAGCTAGTTAACACACTATTGGTGGTTTGTTGTGACCAAGTATTGGTGCTTAACTGTGTGTTAAACTGTGTGTTATTGGATGCTAGCATGCTAGTCAGCTATGGTGTCATAGTTAGCTAGCTGAATAAAGTGGGTTGAGTCTATTCCTTTAAACATTGAACAACTGTGGTTCACAACAATTCTGATTTCTAAAGGTGGAAGTTGGGAGAGTTTTTGTTCGGGTGGTTCAGTGAAACAATTTTAGTTTCTGAGGTAGAAGTTTTTTGGTGAGGGAGGCCCCCCTCTCTCCTCTCCCAGATGCTTAGCTCATTTCATTCCGATCTCCTCTGCATTTTTGTAGCCATTTGCTACAGCCTGTCAACTATGCCTCTGCCTATCCCTGTTCTCTCCTCTCTGCACAGGCTACACAAACAACGCACCACACCGCGCGGCTGCTGCCTCTCTAACCTGGTGGTCCCTGCACGCACCCCTCACCTGGAGTTCCAGGTCGCAGGCAGCCTCTGGAACTGCCGTTCTGCTGCCAACAAAGCTGACTTCATCCCAGCCTATGCCAACCTCCAGTCCCTCGACTTCCTGGGCGCTGACGGAAACATGGATCACCACTGAAAACACGGCTACTCCTACTGCTCTCTCCTCGTCTGACCATGTGTTCTCGCATACCCGAGAGCATCTGGTCAGAGGGGTGGTGGTACAGGAATCCTCATCTCTCCCAAGTGGACATTCTCAATTTTTCCCCTAACCCATCTGTCTATCTCCTCATTTGAATTCCATGCTGTCACAGTCACTAGCCCATTTAAGCTTAATATCCTTGTCATCTATCGCCCTCAGGTTCCCTTTGGAGAGATCATCAACGAGCTTGACGCCTTGATAAGTTCCTTTCCTGAGGATGGCTCACCCCTCACAGTTTTGGGGGATTTCAACCTCCCTATGTCCACGTTTGACTCATTTCTCTCTGCCTCCTTCTTTCCACTCCTCTCCTCTTTTGACCTCACCCTCTCACCGTCCCCCCTACTCACAAGGCAGGCAATACGCTTGACCTCATCTTCACTAGATGCTGCTCCTCTACTAATCTCACTGCAACTCCCCTCCAAGTCTCCGACCACTACTTTGTTTCCTTTTCTCTCTCGGCTCTCCTCCCACACTACTCACTCTGCCCCCTACACAGATGGTAATGCGCCGCCGCAACCTTCGCTCTCTCTCTCCCACTACTCTCTCCTCTTCCATCCTATCATCTCTTCCCTCTGCTCAATCCTTCTCCCTCCAATCTCCTGATTCTGCCTCCTCAACCCTCCTCTCCTCCCTTTCTGCATCCTTTGACTCTCTGTGTCCCCTATCCTCCCGGCCGGCTCGGTCCTCCCCTCCAGCTCCGTGGCTTGATGACTCACTGCGAGCTCACAGAACAGAGCTCCGGGCAGCGGAGCGGAAATGGAAGAAAACTAAACTCCCTACCGACCTGGCATCTTTTCACTCCCTCCTCTCTACATTTTCTTCATCTGTTTCTGCTGCTAAGGCCACCTTCTACCACTCTAAATTCCAAGCATCTGCCTCTAACCCTAGGAAGCTCTTTGCCACATTTTCCTCCCTCCTGAATCCCCCCTCCCCTCCCTCTCTCTCTGTGGATGACTCGTCAACCACTTTGAAAAGAAGGTTGACGACATCCGATCCTCGTTTTGTTAAGTCTAATGACACTGCTGGTCCTGCTCACACTGCCCTACCCTATGCTTTGACTTCTTTCTCCCTCTCTCTCCAGATAAAACCCTGCAACTTGTGACTGCGGGCCGCCCCAACAACCTGCCCGCTTGACCCCATCCCCTCCTCCCTTCTCCAGACCATCTCCGGTGACCTTCTCCCCTACCTCACCTCGCTGATCAACTCATCCTTGACCGCCGGCCATGTCCCTTCCGTCTTCAAGAGAGCGAGAGTTGCTCCCCTTCTCAAAAAAACCAACACTCGACCCCACTGATGTCAACAACTACAGACCAGTATCCCTTCTCTCTTTTCTTTCCAAAACTATTGAGCGTGCCGTCTTTAGCCAACTCTCTTGCTATCTCTCTCAGAATGACCTTCTTGATCCAAACCAATCAGGTTTCCAGGACTGGTCATTCAACTGAGACTCTCTCCTCTGTGTCACGGAGACTCTCCGCACTGCTAAAGCTAACTCTCTCTCCTCTGCTCTTATCCTTCTAGACCTGTCTGCTGCCTTTGATACTGTGAACCATCAGATCCTCCCTCTCTACCCTCTCCGAGCTGGGCATCTCCGGCGCGGCTCACTCCTGGATTGCGTCCTACCTGACCGGTCGCTCCCTACCAAGTGGCGTGGCGAGAAGCTGTCTCCGACCACGTGCTCTACCACTGGTGTCCCCCAAGGCTCAGTTCTAGGCCCTCTCCTTTTCTCCCTATACACCAAGTCACTTGGCTCTGTCATATCCTCACATGGTCTCTCCTATCATTGCTACGCTGACGATACACAACTAATCTTCTCCTTTCCCCCTTCTGATAACCAGGTGGCGAATCGCATCTCTGCATGTCTGGCAGACATATCAGTATGGATGACGGATCACCACCTCAAGCTGAACCCTGGCAAGACGGAGCTGCTCTTCCTCCCGGGGAAGGACTGCCCGTTCCATGATCTCGCCATCACGGTTGACAACTCCGCTGTGTCCTCCTCCCAGAGTGCGAAGAGCCTAGGCGTGACCCTGGACAACACCCTGTCGTTCTCCGCCAACATCAAGGCGGTGACCCGCTCCTGCAGGTTCATGCTCTACAACATTCGAGAGTAACGACCCTGCCTTACACAGGAAGCGGCACAGGTCCTAATCCAGGCACTTGTCATCTCCCCGTCTGGACTACTGCAACCTCGCTGTTGGCTGGCCTCCCTGCCTGTGCCATTAAACCCCTACAACTCATCCAGAATGCCGCAGCCCGTCTGGTGTTCAACCTTCCCAAGTTCTCTCACGTCACCCCCCTCCCTCCGCACACTCCACTGGCTTCCAGTTGAAGCTCGCATCCGCTACAAGACCATGGTGCTTGCCTATGGAGCAGTGAGGGGAACGGCACCTCTGTACCTTCAGGCTCTGATCAGTCCCTTACACCCAAACGAGGGCATTGCGCTCATCCACCTCTGGGCCTGCTGGCTCCCTTCCTCTGCGGAAGCATAGTTCCCGCTCAGCCCAGTCAAAACTGTTCGCTGCTCTGGCACCCCAATGGTGGAACAAGCTCCCTCACGACGCCAGGACAGCGGAGTCACTCACCACCTTCCGGAGACATTTGAAATCCCACCTCTTTAAGGGAATACCTGGGATAGGATAAAGGAATCCTTCTACCTCCCCCAATTGTAAAGTGGTTATCCCACTGGCTATAGGGTGAACGCACCAATTTGTGAGTCGCTCTGGCTAAGAGCGTCTGCTAAATGACGTTAATGTGCCCTTGAGCAAGGCACTTAACCCTAATTGCTCCTGTAAGTCGCTCTGGATAAGAGCGTCTGCTAAATGACTAAAATGTAAATGTAAATGTAAATGTAATATAGTTTAGTAATACCACTGTGGACATGTTTCTACAACCTGAGTTCATATAGTTTAGTAACACCACTGTGGACATGTTTCTACAACCTTCTGAGTTCATATAGTTTAGTAATACCACTGTGGACATGTTTCTACAACCTGAGTTCATATAGTTTAGTAACACCACTGTGGACATGTTTCTACAACCTTCTGAGTTCATATAGTTTAGTAATACCACTGTGGACATGTTTCTCACAACCTGAGTTCATATAGTTTAGTAATACCACTGTGGACATGTTTCTACAACCTGAGTTCATATAGTTTAGTAATACCACTGTGGACATGTTTCTACAACCTTCTGAGTTCATATAGTTTAGTAATACCACTGTGGACATGTTTCTACAACCTGAGTTCATATAGTTTAGTAACACCACTGTGGACATGTTTCTACCAACCTTCTGAGTTCATATAGTTTAGTAATACCACTGTGGACATGTTTCTACAACCTGAGTTCATATAGTTTAGTAATACCACTGTGGACATGTTTCTACAACCTGAGTTCATATAGTTTAGTAATACCACTGTGGACATGTTACTACAACCTTCTGAGTTCATATAGTTTAGTAATACCACTGTGGACATGTTTCTACAACCTGAGTTCATATAGTTTAGTAATACCACTGTGGACATGTTTCTACAACCTTCTGAGTTCATATTGTTTAGTAATACCACTGTGGACATGTTTCTACAACCTGAGTTCATATAGTTTAGTAATACCACTGGGGGCATGTTTCTACAACCTGAGTTCATATAGTTTAGTAATACCACTGTGGACATGTTTCTACAACCTTCTGAGTTCATATAGTTTAGTAATACCACTGTGGACATGTTTCTACAACCTTCTGAGTTCATATAGTTTAGTAATACCACTGTGGACATGTTTCTACAACCTTCTGAGTTCATATAGTTTAGTAATACCACTGTGGACATGTTTCTACAACCTGAGTTCATATAGTTTAGTAATACCACTGTGGACATGTTTCTACAAACTTCTGAGTTCATATAGTTTAGTAATACCACTGTGGACATGTTTCTACAACCTGAGTTCATATAGTTTAGTAAAACCACTGTGGACATGTTTCTACAACCTTCTGAGTTCATATAGTTTAGTCAATACCACTGTGGACATGTTTCTGCCCAACCTTCTGAGTTCATATAGTTTAGTAATGAGACTGTGGACATTTTTCTACAACCTGAGTTCATATAGTTTAGTAATACCACTGTGGACATGTTTCTACAACCTGAGATCATATAGTTTAGTAATACCACTGTGACATGTTTCTACAACCTTCTGAGTTCATATAGTTTAGTAATACCACTGTGGACATGTTTCTACAACCTTCTGAGTTTATATAGTTTAGTAATACCACTGTGGACATGTTTCTACAACCTTCTGAGTTCATATAGTTTAGTAATACCACTGTGGACATGTTTCTACAACCTTCTGAGTTCATATAGTTTAGTAATACCACTGTGGACATGTTTCTACAACCTTCTGAGTTCATATTGTTTAGTAATACCACTGTGGACATGTTTCTACAACCTTCTGAGTTCATATAGTTTAGTAATACCACTGGGGACATGTTTCTACAACCTTCTGAGTTCATATAGTTTAGTAATACCACTGTGGACATGTTTCTACAACCTTCTAAGTTCATATAGTTTAGTAATACCACTGTGGACATGTTTCTACAACCTTCTGAGTTCATATAGCGGGTAGCTACTGGTAACGATTAGCGGTTTCCAATGTTAATGTGCTGCTAGCCAACGTTTAATTTTTTTGCTGCGTTATGCGTTATGAAAGGAACTAGACACGGACATGAATTATCTGTTTAGTGTGCTAACACACTCTTGGCAGTTTGTTGTAACCAAGTATTGGTGCTAATTGTGTGTTAATGGATGCTAGCTTGCTAGTTAGCTACGGCGTCATAGCTAGGTATCGTGGGTAGTTACTGTGTCTTGGCAGTGTCTTCCGCCGTGCCGGCTGTAGCACGGCGAGCTAACCAGCCGCTTTTTTTCGAACAGAGTCAGCAGTCAACACAGTAGCCATTGTGTGCCGGGTGTAGCACGAAGCTAGCTAGCTAGCCGTTCTTCAAACAAAGTCAACACAGTGGCCATTGCTAGCTACCCAACACGACCAGCGAACTGTACGGTAGTAGCTAATTACAATATACTTGTCCTAGCTAGCCAACGTTGAATCATTGCTGCGTCATGAAAGGAACTTGACACAGACACGAATGATCTGTTTAGTGTGTTATCACACTATTGGTGGTTTGCTGTGACCAAGTGTTTGTGCTAAACTGTGTGTTACTGGATGCTAGCATGCTAGTTAGCTAGTTAACACACTATTGGTGGTTTGTTGTGACCAAGTATTGGTGCTTAACTGTGTGTTAAACTGTGTGTTATTGGATGCTAGCATGCTAGTCAGCTATGGTGTCATAGTTAGCTAGCTGAATAAAGTGGGTTGAGTCTATTCCTTTAAACATTGAACAACTGTGGTTCACAACAATTCTGATTTCTAAAGGTGGAAGTTGGGAGAGTTTTTGTTCGGTGGTTCAGTGAAACAATTTTAGTTTCTGAGGTAGAAGTTTTTGGTGAGGGAGGCCCCCTCTCTCCTCTCCCAGATGCTTAGCTCATTTCATTCCGATCTCCTCTGCATTTTTGTAGCCATTTGCTACAGCCTGTCAACTATGCCTCTGCCTATCCCTGTTCTCTCCTCTCTGCACAGGCTACACAAACAACGCACCACACCGCGCGGCTGCTGCCTCTCTAACCTGGTGGTCCCTGCAACGCACCCCTCACCTGGAGTTCCAGGTCGAGGCAGCCTCTGGAACTGCCGTTCTGCTGCCAACAAAGCTGACTTCATCCCAGCCTATGCCAACCTCCAGTCCTCGACTTCCTGGCGCTGACGGAAACATGGATCACCACTGAAAACACGGCTACTCCTACTGCTCTCTCCTCGTCTGACCATGTGTTCTCGCATACCCCGAGAGCATCTGGTCAGAGGGGTGGTGGTACAGGAATCCTCATCTCTCCCAAGTGGACATTCTCAATTTTTCCCCTAACCCATCTGTCTATCTCCTCATTTGAATTCCATGCTGTCACAGTCACTAGCCCATTTAAGCTTAATATCCTTGTCATCTATCGCCCTCCAGGTTCCCTTTGGAGAGATCATCAACGAGCTTGACGCCTTGATAAGTTCCTTTCCTGAGGATGGCTCACCCTCACAGTTTTGGGGGATTTCAACCTCCCCTATGTCCACGTTTGACTCATTTCTCTCTGCCTCCTTCTTTCCACTCCTCCTCTTTTGACCTCACCCTCTCACCGTCCCCCCTACTCACAAGGCAGGCAATACGCTTGACCTCATCTTCACTAGATGCTGCTCTCTACTAATCTCACTGCAACTCCCCTCCAAGTCTCCGACCACTACTTTGTTTCCTTTTCTCTCTGGCTCTCCTCCCACACTACTCACTCTGCCCCCTACACAGATGGTAATGCGCCGCCGCAACCTCGCTCCTCTCTCTCCCACTACTCTCTCCTCTTCCATCCTATCATCTCTTCCCTCTGCTCAATCCTTCTCCCTCCAATCTCCTGATTCTGCCTCCTCAACCCTCCTCTCCTCCCTTTCTGCATCCTTTGACTCTCTGTGTCCCCTATCCTCCCGGCCGGCCTCGGTCCTCCCCTCCAGCTCCGTGGCTTGATGACTCACTGCGAGCTCACAGAACAGAGCTCCGGCAGCGGAGCGGAAATGGAAGAAAACTAAACTCCCTACCGACCTGGCATCTTTTCACTCCCTCCTCTCTACATTTTCTTCATCTGTTTCTGCTGCTAAGGCCACCTTCTACCACTCTAAATTCCAAGCATCTGCCTCTAACCCTAGGAAGCTCTTTGCCACATTTTCCTCCCTCCTGAATCCCCCCCCCCCTCCTCTCTCTCTGTGGATGACTTCGTCAACCACTTTGAAAAGAAGGTTTACGACATCCGATCCTCGTTTGTTAAGTCTAATGACACTGCTGGTCCTGCTCACACTGCCCTACCCTATGCTTTGACTTCTTTCTCCCTCTCTCTCTCTCCAGATAAAATCCTGCACTTGTGACTGCGGGCCGCCCAACAACCTGCCCGCTTGACCCCATCCCCTCCTCCCTTCTCCAGACCATCTCCGGTGACCTTCTCCCCCTACCTCACCTCGCTGATCAACTCATCCCTTGACCGCCGGCCATGTCCCTTCCGTCTTCAAGAGAGCGAGAGTTGCTCCCCTTCTCAAAAAACCAACACTCGACCCCACTGATGTCAACAACTACAGACCAGTATCCCTTCTCTCTTTTTCTTTCCAAAACTATTGAGCGTGCCGTCTTAGCCAACTCTCTTGCTATCTCTCTCAGAATGACCTTCTTGATCCAAACCAATCAGGTTTCAGGACTGGTCATTCAACTGAGACTGCTCTCCTCTGTGTCACGGAGACTCTCCGCACTGCTAAAGCTAACTCTCTCTCCTCTGCTCTTATCCTTCTAGACCTGTCTGCTGCCTTTGATACTGTGAACCATCAGATCCTCCTCTCTACCCTCTCCGAGCTGGGCATCTCCGGCGCGGCTCACTCCTGGATTGCGTCCTACCTGACCGGTCGCTCCTACCAAGTGGCGTGGCGAGAAGCTGTCTCCGCACCACGTGCTCTCACCACTGGTGTCCCCCAAGGCTCAGTTCTAGGCCCTCTCCTTTTCTCCCTATACACCAAGTCACTTGGCTCTGTCATATCCCTCACATGGTCTCTCCTATCATTGCTACGCTGACGATACACAACTAATCTTCTCCTTTCCCCCTTCTGATAACCAGGTGGCGAATCGCATCTCTGCATGTCTGGCAGACATATCAGTATGGATGACGGATCACCACCTCAAGCTGAACCCTGGCAAGACGGAGCTGCTCTTCCTCCCGGGAAGGACTGCCCGTTCCATGATCTCGCCATCACGGTTGACAACTCCGCTGTGTCCTCCTCCCAGAGTGCGAAGAGCCTAGGCGTGACCCTGGACAACACCCTGTCGTTCTCCGCCAACATCAAGGCGGTGACCCGCTCCTGCAGGTTCATGCTCTACAACATTCGGAGAGGTACGACCCTGCCTTACAGGAAGCGGCACAGGTCCTAATCCAGGCACTTGTCATCTCCCCGTCTGGACTACTGCAACTCGCTGTTGGCTGGCCTCCCTGCCTGTGCCATTGGAAACCCTTACAACTCATCCAGAATGCCGCAGCCCGTCTGGTGTTCAACCTTCCCAAGTTCTCTCACGTCACCCCCCTCCTCCGCACACTCCACTGGCTTCCAGTTGAAGCTGGCATCCGCTACAAGACCATGGTGCTTGCCTATGGAGCAGTGAGGGGAACGGCACCTCTGTACCTTCAGGCTCTGATCAGTCCCTACACCCAAACGAGGGCATTGCGCTCATCCACCTCTGGCCTGCTGGCTCCCCCTTCCTCTACGGAAGCATAGTTCCCGCTCAGCCCAGTCAAAACTGTTCGCTGCTCTGGCACCCCAATGGTGGAACAAGCTCCCTCCGACGCCAGGACAGCGGAGTCACTCACCACCTCCGGAGACATTTGAAATCCCACCTCTTTAAGGAATACCTGGGATAGGATAAAGGAATCCTTCTACCTCCCCCAATTGTAAAGTGGTTATCCCACTGGCTATAGGGTGAACGCACCAATTTGTGAGTCGCTCTGGCTAAGAGCGTCTGCTAAATGACGTTAATGTGCCCTTGAGCAAGGCACTTAACCCTAATTGCTCCTGTAAGTCGCTCTGGATAAGAGCGTCTGCTAAATGACTAAAATGTAAATGTAAATGTAAATGTAATATAGTTTAGTAATACCACTGTGGACATGTTTCACAACCTGAGTTCATATAGTTTAGTAACACCACTGTGGACATGTTTCTACAACCTTCTGAGTTCATATAGTTTAGTAATACCACTGTGGACATGTTTCTACAACCTGAGTTCATATAGTTTAGTAACACCACTGTGGACATGTTTCTACAACCTTCTGAGTTCATATAGTTTAGTAATACCACTGTGGACATGTTTCTACAACCTGAGTTCATATAGTTTAGTAATACCACTGTGGACATGTTTCTACAACCTGAGTTCATATACTTTAGTAATACCACTGTGGACATGTTTCTACAACCTTCTGAGTTCATATAGTTTAGTAATACCACTGTGGACATGTTTCTACAACCTGAGTTCATATAGTTTAGTAACACCACTGTGGACATGTTTCTACAACCTTCTGAGTTCATATAGTTTAGTAATACCACTGTGGACATGTTTCTACAACCTGAGTTCATATAGTTTAGTAATACCACTGTGGACATGTTTCTACAACCTGAGTTCATATAGTTTAGTAATACCACTGTGGACATGTTACTACAACCTTCTGAGTTCATATAGTTTAGTAATACCACTGTGGACATGTTTCTACAACCTGAGTTCATATAGTTTAGTAATACCACTGTGGACATGTTTCTACAACCTTCTGAGTTCATATTGTTTAGTAATACCACTGTGGACATGTTTCTACAACCTGAGTTCATATAGTTTAGTAATACCACTGTGGACATGTTTCTACAACCTTCTGAGTTCATATTGTTTAGTAATACCACTGTGGACATGTTTCTACAACCTGAGTTCATATAGTTTAGTAATACCACTGTGGACATGTTTCTACAACCTTATGAGTTCATATTGTTTAGTAATACCACTGTGGACATGTTTCTACAACCTTCAGAGTTCATATAGTTTAGTAATACCACTGTGGACATGTTTCTACAACCTTCTGAGCTCATATAGTTTAGTAATGGCACTCTGGACATGTTTCTACAACCTTCTGAGTTCATATAGTTTAGTAATACCACTGTGGACATGTTTCTACAACCTTCTGAGTTCATATTGTTTAGTAATACCACTGTGGACATGTTTCTACAACCTTCTGAGTTCATATAGTTTAGTAATACCACTGGGGACATGTTTCTACAACCTGAGTTCATATAGTTTAGTAATACCACTGTGGACATGTTTCTACAACCTTCTGAGTTCATATAGTTTAGTAATACCACTGTGGACATGTTTCTACAACCTTCTGAGTTCATATAGTTTAGTAATACCACTGTGGACATGTTTCTACAACCTTCTGAGTTCATATAGTTTAGTAATACCACTGTGGACATGTTTCTACAACCTGAGTTCATATAGTTTAGTAATACCACTGTGGACATGTTTCTACAAACTTCTGAGTTCATATAGTTTAGTAATACCACTGTGGACATGTTTCTACAACCTGAGTTCATATAGTTTAGTAATACCACTGTGGACATGTTTCTACAACCTTCTGAGTTCATATAGTTTAGTAATACCACTGTGGACATGTTTCTACAACCTTCTGAGTTCATATAGTTTAGTAATGAGACTGTGGACATTTTTCTACAACCTGAGTTCATATAGTTTAGTAATACCACTGTGGACATGTTTCTACAACCTGAGATCATATAGTTTAGTAATACCACTGTGGACATGTTTCTACAACCTTCTGAGTTCATATAGTTTAGTAATACCACTGTGGACATGTTTCTACAACCTTCTGAGTTTATATAGTTTAGTAATACCACTGTGGACATGTTTCTACAACCTTCTGAGTTCATATAGTTTAGTAATACCACTGTGGACATGTTTCCACAACCTTCTGAGTTCATATAGTTTAGTAATACCACTGTGGACATGTTTCTACAACCTTCTGAGTTCATATTGTTTAGTAATACCACTGTGGACATGTTTCTACAACCTTCTGAGTTCATATAGTTTACGTAATACCACTGTGGACATGTTTCTACAACCTTCTGAGTTCATATAGTTTAGTAATACCACTGTGGACATGTTTCTACAACCTTCTGAGTTCATATAGTTTAGTAATACCACTGTGGACATGTTTCTACAACCTTCTGAGTTCATATAGTTTAGTAATACCACTGTGGACATGTTTTCTACAACCTGAGATCATATAGTTTAGTAATACCAGTGTGGACATGTTTCTACAACCTTCTGAGTTCATATAGTTTAGTAATACCACTGTGGACATGTTTCTACAACCTTCTGAGTTCATATTGTTTAGTAATACCACTGTGGACATGTTTCTACAACCTTCTGAGTTCATATAGTTTAGTAATACCACTGTGGACATGTTTCTACAACCTTCCGAGTTCATATAGTTTAGTAATACCACTGTGGACATGTTTCTACAACCTTCTGAGTTCATATAGTTTAGTAATACCACTGTGGACATGTTTCTACAGCCTTCTGAGTTCATATAGTTTAGTAATACCACTGTGGACATGTTTTTACAACCTTCTGAGTTCAGTTTGTTTAGTAATACCACTGTGGACATGGTTCTACAACCTTCTGAGTTCATATAGTTTAGTAATACCACTGTGGACATGTTTCTACAACCTGAGTTCATATAGTTTAGTAACACCACTGTGGACATGTTTCTACAACCTTCTGAGTTCATATAGTTTAGTAATACCACTGTGGACATGTTTCTACAACCTGAGTTCATATAGTTTAGTAATACCACTGTGGACATGTTTCTACAACCTGAGTTCATATAGTTTAGTAATACCACTGTGGACATGTTACTACAACCTTCTGAGTTCATATAGTTTAGTAATACCACTGTGGACATGTTTCTACAACCTGAGTTCATATAGTTTAGTAATACCACTGTGGACATGTTTCTACAACCTTCTGAGTTCATATTGTTTAGTAATACCACTGTGGACATGTTTCTGCAACCTGAGTTCATATAGTTTAGTAATACCACTGTGGACATGTTTCTACAACCTTCTGAGTTCATATTGTTTAGTAATACCACTGTGGACATGTTTCACAACCTGGAGTTCATATAGTTTAGTAATACCACTGTGGACATGTTTCTACAACCTTATGAGTTCATATTGTTTAGTAATACCACTGTGGACATGTTTCTACCAACCTTCAGAGTTCATATAGTTTAGTAATACCACTGTGGACATGTTTCTACAACCTTCTGAGCTCATATAGTTTAGTAATGGCACTCTGGACATGTTTCTACAACCTTCTGAGTTCATATAGTTTAGTAATACCACTGTGGACATGTTTCTACAACCTTCTGAGTTCATATTGTTTAGTAATACCACTGTGGACATGTTTCCACAACCTTCTGAGTTCATATAGTTTAGTAATACCACTGGGGACATGTTTCCTACAACCTGAGTTCATATAGTTTAGTAATACCACTGTGGACATGTTTCTACAACCTTCTGAGTTCATATAGTTTAGTAATACCACTGTGGACATGTTTCTACAACCTTCTGAGTTCATATAGTTTAGTAATACCACTGTGGACATGTTTCTACAACCTTCTGAGTTCATATAGTTTAGTAATACCACTGTGGACATGTTTCTACAACCTGAGTTCATATAGTTTAGTAATACCACTGTGGACATGTTTCTACAAACTTCTGAGTTCATATAGTTTAGTAATACCACTGTGGACATGTTTCTACAACCTGAGTTCATATAGTTTAGTAATACCACTGTGGACATGTTTCTACAACCTTCTGAGTTCATATAGTTTAGTAATACCACTGTGGACATGTTTCTACAACCTTCTGAGTTCATAGTTTAGTAATGAGACTGTGGACATTTTTCTACAACCTGAGTTCATATAGTTTAGTAATACCACTGTGGACATGTTTCTACAACCTGAGATCATATAGTTTAGTAATACCACTGTGGACATGTTTCTACAACCTTCTGAGTTCATATAGTTTAGTAATACCACTGTGGACATGTTTCTACAACCTTCTGAGTTTATATAGTTTAGTAATACCACTGTGGACATGTTTCTACAACCTTCTGAGTTCATATAGTTTAGTAATACCACTGTGGACATGTTTCTACAACCTTCTGAGTTCATATAGTTTAGTAATACCACTGTGGACATGTTTCTACAACCTTCTGAGTTCATATTGTTTAGTAATACCACTGTGGACATGTTTCTACAACCTTCTGAGTTCATATAGTTTAGTAATACCACTGTGGACATGTTTCTACAACCTTCTGAGTTCATATAGTTTAGTAATACCACTGTGGACATGTTTCTACAACCTTCTGAGTTCATATAGTTTAGTAATACCACTGTGGACATGTTTCTACAACCTTCTGAGTTCATATAGTTTAGTAATACCACTGTGGACATGTTTCTACAACCTGAGATCATATAGTTTAGTAATACCAGTGTGGACATGTTTCTACAACCTTCTGAGTTCATATAGTTTAGTAATACCACTGTGGACATGTTTCTACAACCTTCTGAGTTCATATTGTTTAGTAATACCACTGTGGACATGTTTCTACAACCTTCTGAGTTCATATAGTTTAGTAATACCACTGTGGACATGTTTCTACAACCTTCAGAGTTCATATAGTTTAGTAATACCACTGTGGACATGTTTCTACAACCTTCTGAGTTCATATAGTTTAGTAATACCACTGTGGACATGTTTCTACAACCTTCTGAGTTCATATAGTTTAGTAATACCACTGTGGACATGTTTTTACAACCTTCTGAGTTCAGTTTGTTTAGTAATACCACTGTGGACATGGTTCTACAACCTTCTGAGTTCATATAGTTTAGTAATACCACTGTGGACATGTTTCTACAACCTGAGTTCATATAGTTTAGTAATACCACTGTGGACATGTTTCTACAACCTGAGTTCATATAGTTTAGTAATACCACTGTGGACATGTTACTACAACCTTCTGAGTTCATATAGTTTAGTAATACCACTGTGGACATGTTTCTACAACCTTCTGAGTTTATATAGTTGAGTAATACCACTGTGGACATGTTTCTACAACCTTCTGAGTTCATATAGTTTAGTAATACCACTGTGGACATGTTTCTACAACCTTCTGAGTTCATATAGTTTAGTAATACCACTGTGGACATGTTTCTACAACCTTCTGAGTTCATATTGTTTAGTAATACCACTGTGGACATGTTTCTACAACCTTCTGAGTTCACATAGTTTAGTAATACCACTGTGGATATGTTTCTACAACCTTCTGAGTTCATATAGTTTAGTAATACCACTGTGGACATGTTTCTACAACCTTCTGAGTTCATATTGTTTAGTAATACCACTGTGGACATGTTTCTACAACCTGAGTTCATATAGTTTAGTAATACCACTGTGGACATGTTTCTACAACCTTCTGAGTTCATATAGTTTAGTAATACCACTGTGGACATGTTTCTACAACCTTCTGAGTTCATATAGTTTAGTAATACCACTGTGGACATGTTTCTACAACCTTCTGAGTTCATATAGTTTAGTAATACCACTGTGGACATGTTTCTACAACCTCAGATCATATAGTTTAGTAATACCACTGTGGACATGTTTCTACAACCTGAGTTCATATAGTTTAGTAATACCACTGTGGACATGTTACTACAACCTTCTGAGTTCTTATAGTTTAGTAATACCACTGTGGACATGTTTCTACAACCTTCTGAGTTCATATTGTTTAGTAATACCACTGTGGACATGTTTCTACAACTCTGAGTTCATATAGTTTAGGAATACCACTGTGACATGTTTCTACAACCTTCTGAGTTCATATTGTTTAGTAATACCACTGTGGACATGTTTCTACAACCTGAGTTCATATAGTTTAGTAATACCACTGTGGACATGTTTCTACAACCTTCTGAGTTCATATTGTTTAGTAATACCACTGTGGACATGTTTCTACAACCTTCTGAGTTCATATAGTTTAGTAATACCACTGTGGACATGTTTCTACAACCTGAGTTCATATAGTTTAGTAATACCACTGTGGACATGTTTCTACAACCTTCAGAGTTCATATAGTTTAGTAATACCACTGTGGACATGTTTCTACAACCTTCTGAGTTCATATAGTTTAGTAATGGCACTGTGGACATGTTTCTACAACCTTCTGAGTTCATATAGTTTAGTAATACCACTGTGGACATGTTTCTACAACCTTCTGAGTTCATATTGTTTAGTAATACCACTGTGGACATGTTTCTACAACCTGAGTTCATATAGTTTAGTAATACCACTGTGGACATGTTTCTACAACCTGAGATCATATAGTTTAGTAATACCACTGTGGACATGTTTCTACAACCTTCTGAGTTCATATAGTTCAGTAATACCACTGTGGACATGTTTCTTCAACCTTCTGAGTTCATATAGTTTAGTAATACCACTGTGGACATGTTTCTACAACCTGAGTTCATATAGTTTAGTAATACAACTGTGGACATGTTTCTACAACCTGAGTTCATATAGTTTAGTAATACCATTGTGGACATGTTTCTACAACCTTCTGAGTTCATATAGTTTAGTAATACCACTGTGGACATGTTTCTACAACCTTCTGAGTTCATATTGTTTAGTAATACCACTGTGGACATGTTTCTACATCCTGAGTTCATATAGTTTAGTAATACCACTGTGGACATGTTTCTACAACCTGAGATCATATTGTTTAGTAATACCACTGTGGACATGTTTCTACAACCTTCTGAGTTCATATAGTTCAGTAATACCACTGTGGACATGTTTCTTCAACCTTCTGAGTTCATATAGTTTAGTAATACCACTGTGGACATGTTTCTACAACCTGAGTTCATATAGTTTAGTAATACAACTGTGGACATGTTTCTACAACCTGAGTTCATATAGTTTAGTAATACCACTGTGGACATGTTTCTACAACCTTCTGAGTTCATATAGTTTAGTAATACCACTGTGGACATGTTATTCATTCCAGAGGCTACTACCACACTCAGAGAGCAGAGTATTCTGTTCCCAGCTGTCTGTCTATGAACAGTATTAACATCTACAATCTCTCTCTCTCCTTTATCTCTGTAGTGGAAGGTCTACTCTGTTAGAGGATCAGTATTAACATCTACAATCTCTCTCTCCTTTATCTCTGTAGTGGAAGGTCTACTCTGTTAAAGGATCAGTATTAACATCTACAATCTCTCTCTCCTTTATCTCTGTAGTGGATGGTCTACTCTGTTAAAGGATCAGTATTAACATCTACAATCTCTCTCTCTCCTTTATCTCTGTAGTGGAAGGTCTACTCTGTTAAAGGACCAGTATTAACATCTACAATATCTCTCTCTCCTTTATCTCTGTAGTGGATGGTCTACTCTGTTAAAGGATCAGTATTAACATCTACAATCTCACTCTCTCCTTTATCTCTGTAGTGGAAGGTCTACTCTGTTAAATGATCAGTATTAACATCTACAATCTCTCTCTCCTTTATCTCTGTAGTGGATGGTCTACTCTGTTAGAGGATCAGTATTAACATCTACAATCAATCTCTCCTTTATCTCTGTAGTGGAAGGTCTACTCTGCCAGAGGATCAGTCCAGGTGTGCAGTGTGTCAGCAGGTGCTGAGGGATCCAGTCTCTATCACCTGTGGACACGGGTTCTGCAGACAGTGCATCACAAGATACTGGGAGAAACCTGCTCCTTCAGGAGACTATGACTGTCCTCAGTGTAGAAAGAGATCCAGAACACGGCCTGTACTACAGCAGCTGAGTCAACCCAATAAAACAAGAGGCTCTGAAAACAGTAAGACCACTTGCACACGTGGGCCAAGTCAATACCTTAATATGATTTACAGTAGTTAACTACAATATTATGAGATAATAGAAGTTACTGTAGTTGTGGAAGGCCCACTTTTCATCCTGTCAATGAATGTTTCTGATACACATCATTTTCCCTCTTCCCTTGTAGTGGATGACAGCCTGCAGAGAGCTACAGTAAACCATAAAGACAGTCTGAAAAGGAGGTATGAATGTGTGATAGAAGGCATGGAAAAAGCAGGGAACCAAACTCCCCCTCAACAGGATTTACACAGAGCTCTACATCACAGAAGGAGAGAGTGAAGGGGTTAACAATGAACATGAGGTGTGGCAGCTAGAGACAGCATCCAGGACACCAACCTCACATGACACAGCAATCCACTGCAATGACATCTTTAAACCCTTACCAGGCCAAGAGAGAAGCATCAGAACTGTGCTGACGAAGGGCATCGCTGGCATCGGAAAAACAGTCTCTGTGCAGAAGTTCATCCTAGACTGGGCTGAAGAGAAGGCGAACCAAGATGTGGAGATCATATTTGTGCTTCCTTTCCGGGAGCTGAACTTGATTAAAGATCTCAAGTACAGTCTTCTTGGACTTTTAAATGGCTTCCACACAGAACTAGACATAGGCAATGCAAAGAAACTCACTGCCTGTAAAGCTATGTTCATCTTTGATGGTTTGGATGAAAGCAGACTTCCATTGGATTTCCAGCACAATTTAAAGGTGTCTGATGTCACCCAGACATCGTCTGTCGATGTTCTGCTGACAAACCTCATCAAGGGGAATCTGCTTCCCTCTGCTCTCCTATGGATAACCTCCCCGACCAGCAGCAACCAATCAGATCCCCCTAAGTGTGTTGACCAGGTGACAGAGGTACGAGGGTTCAATGACCCACAGAAGGAGGAGTACTTCAGGAAGAGATTCAGTGATGAGGACCTGGCCAGCAGAATCATCTCACACATAAAGACATCAAGGAGCCTCCACATCATGTGCCACATGCCAGTCTTCTGTTGGATTTCTGCAACAGTCCTTGAACACATTTTGAGTACAGACAAGAGGAGAGAGATGCCCACGACTCTGACTGAGATGTCAATACACTTCCTGCTCATTCAGACCAGCCTGAAGAGCCAGAAATATCATGGAAGAGATGAGATGGATCAACAGGAGCTCATGGAGTCAGATAAGGAAATTATTCTGAAGCTGGGGAAGCTGGCGTTTGAAAATCTGGAGAAGGGTAATCTCATGTTCTATGAAGAAGACCTGAAAGAGTGTGGCATTGATGTCAAAGAAGCCTCAGTGTACTCAGGAGTGTGCACACAAATCTTTAAAGAAGAGTCTGTGTTATTTCAGAGAGTGGTGTACTGCTTTGTTCATCTGAGCATTCAGGAGTTTCTCTCAGCTGTCTACATGTACCATTGTTACACAACCAAGAACATGGATGCACTGAAGCCCTTCCTCAAGAGAAAGTCTAGAGCTGCATCTGAAGAGCTAACCTTGCATGAGCTGCTGAAGAGTACCGTGGATAAAGCCTTGGAGAGCAAGAACGGACACCTGGACCTCTTTGTCCGCTTCCTTCATGGCATGTCACTGGAGTCCAATCAGAAACTCCTACGAGGTCTGGTGACACTGACAGAAAGCAGTCCAGAGAGCGTCCAGAAAACAATCCGATCCCTTAAGGTGATGCAGAGGAAGAACATCTCCCCTGAGAGGTGCATCAATCTCTTCCACTGTCTGATAGAGATGAAAGACCATTCAGTACAGGAGGAAATCCAAGCGTACTTGAGGTCAGAGAAGAGATCCAAAAATCTCACACTTTCTCAGTGTTCAGCGCTGGCCTACATGCTACAGATATCAGAGGAGGTTCTGGATGTGTTTGACCTGAAGGTATACAAGACATCAGAGGAGGGTCGTAGGAGACTGCTCCCAGCTGTGAGAGGCTGCAGGAAAGCTCTGTAAGTATTCATGGAAATATCCCACACCAAAATACATTGTAGTTACAGCAGCATTTTTATTGGCTGACTGGCTCTGTAAGTACTCATGTGACTATCCCTCAGACCAAACTTTACTGTATGTAAGAACAACAATATTTTCATTGGCTGACTAAACTTTCTATCAGCTGAAAAGTCTTAAACAAACGGATCAGAAAAGTTGTAGCATTGAGACATCTATACACAGTGTTCACATTATTAGTGCAGAGTTAACTGTAAGCAGGGAAGCTAAATGTAACATTTTAATACAACCTGTCCCTCATGGTATTTACTCTGTTGACAGACTCACTGGCTGTAAACTCACAGACACATCCTGTGAAGTGTTGGCCTCAGCTCTCAGTTCAAACCCCTCACACCTGAGAGAGCTGGATCTGAGTAACAATGACCTGAAGGATTCAGGAGTGAAGCTGCTCTCTGCTGGACTGGGGAATCCCCACTGTAAACTGGAGACTCTGAGGTCAGTATTCCTGTAGTTGGTCAACAAGTGATAACTGTTCACCAGATCCACATGTATTTACCAGGCACACATAGTCCACACCATATGTGTTTGGACAGTGAAGCTTACAGTTTTACATTTGGCGCTATGCTCCATCATTTTGGATTTGAAATTGTTTCATATTAGGCGACCGTACAGAATGTCACTTTTTATTTGAGGGTATTCATACATACCTGTTTTACCGTTTGGATATGAAAGCACTTAATGTATGTAGTTCTCTAGTTCTACCATTTGAAAAAGTCATAAGTATTTGGACAATTTAATTTAGTCCAAAGTTTAGTGTTTGGTCTTTGAATATTCTTTGCCTGCATTGATTACATCAATCTTGTAATTCTACAAACTTGTTGAATAGATTTGCAGTTTGTCTTGGTTGTGTTTTGGATTATGTTTTTCCCAATAGAAACTGAATGGTGAATAATGTCCTGTCATTTTGGAGTCACTTCACTTGTATTGTCAGTAAGAATAGAAGATGTTTCTGAACACTTCTACATTCATGTGGATGCTACCATGATTATGAATAATCATGAATGAATCGTGAATGATGATGAATGAGAAAGTTACAGAGGAACAAGGATCATACCCCCTCTGTTATTGGTAATGGTGAGAGGTTAGCATGTTTTGTTGTAGCCTCTGTAACTTTCTCATTCATAATTGTTCATGATTCATTCATAATTTGTATTAATCATGGCATTATCAGGATTAATTTAGTAGTGTTTAGAAACATGTTATCTACTCACTTAAACAGAATATTAATCCAGTCGTCATCCACCATTCAGTTACTATTGGGCAAAACATAACCCAAAACACAACCAAAACAAAACTGCAAATGCAACCAACGAGTTTGGGACCAAATACTAAACCTTTGACTACTTTAATACACTTGAAGTGAATTGGTCAGAATACTTTTGACTTCTTCAAATGGGGGGACTAGATACATAAAGTGCTTTCATTTGAAATGTTAGCTTCTCTGTCAAAATAGATATGGTGTGGACTGTATACTCAATACAATCTAAATCTGATACCTCACCGTCTGTCTTTTGACTGATACTGCTTTTTAAACTGCTCTGGTCAGTCTACTCAAATATTTGTACTATACAGTGAGGGAAAAAAGTATTTGATCCCCTGCTGATTTTGTACGTTTGCCCACTGACAAAGACATGATCAGTCCATAATTTTAATGATAGGTTTATTTGAACAGTGAGAGACAGAATAACAATAAAGAAATCCAGAAAAACGCATGTCAAAAATGTTATACATTGGCTAGGCCACTCCAGGACCTTAATATGCTTCTTCTTGAGCCACTCCTTTGTTGCCTTGGCCGTGTGTTTTGGGTCATTGTCATGCTGGAATACCCATCCACGACCCATTTTCAATGCCCTGACTGAGGGAAGGAGGTTCTCATCCAAGATTTGACGGTACATGGCCCCGTCCATCGTCCCTTTGATGCGGTGAAGTTGTCCTGTCCCCTTAGCAGAAAAACACCCCCAAAGCATAATGTTTCCACCTCCATGTTTGACGGTGGGGATGGTGTTCTTGGGGTCATAGGCAGCATTCCTCCTCCAAACACGGCGAGTTGAGTTGATGCCAAAGACCTAGTTTTTGGTCTCATCTGACCACAATACTTTCACCCAGTTCTCCTCTGAATCATTCAGATGTTCATTGGCAAACTTCAGACGGGCCTGTATAAGTGCTTTCTTGAGCAGGGGGACCTTGCGGGCGCTGCAGGATTTCAGTCCTTTCACGGCATAGTGCAGGGGTTCTTCAATTCCGGTCCTGGAGTGCCGAAACACTTGTGTTTTTTTTCATTTCTACCTGGTAGTTAATTGCACTCACCTGGTGTCCCAGGTCTGAATTAGCCCCTGATTATAAGGAGAGGATGAAAAACAGAGGTGTTTCGGCCCTCCAGGACCGGAATTGAAGAACCCTGGCATAGTGTGTTACCAATTGTTTTCTTGGTGACTATGGTCCCAGCTGCCTTGGGATCATTGACAAGATCCTCCCGTGTAGTTCTGGGCTGATTCCTCACTGTTCTCATAATTCCTGTAGTTCCTGTAGATCCTGTAATTCCTGTAATTCTCCTGAGTGGCGCAGTGGTCTGTGCCACTAGAGATCCTGGTTCAAATCCAGGCTCTGTCGTAGCCGGCCGCGACCGGGAGACCCATGGGGCGGCGCATAATTGGCCCAGCGTCGTCCAGGGTAGGGGAGGGAATGGCCGGCAGGGATCTAGCTCAGTTGGTAGAGCATGGCATTTGCAATGCCAGGGTTGTGGGTTCGATTCCCACAGGGGGCCAGTATGAAAAAAATAAAAATAAGTATTGCATGCACTAAATGTAAGTTGCTCTGGATAAGAGCGTCTGTTAAAATGTAAATAATCATTGCAACTCCACAAGGTGATATCTTGCATGGAGCCCCAGGCCGAGGGAGATTGACAGTTATTTTGTGTTTCTTCCATTTGCGAATAATCGCACCAACTGTTGTCACCTTCTCACCAATTGTTTGGCGATGGTCTTGTATCCCATTCCAGCCTTGTGTAGGTCTACAATCTTGTCCCTGACATCCTTGGAGAGCTCTTTGGTCTTGGCCATGGTGGAGAGTTTGGAATCTGATTGATTGATTGCTTCTGTGGACAGGTGTCTTTTATACAGGTAACAAACTGAGATTAGGAGCACTCCCTTTAAGAGTGTGCTCCTAATCTCAGCTCGTTACCTGTATAAAAGACACCTGGGAGCCAGAAACCTTTCTGATTGAGAGGGGGTCAAATAATTATTTCCCTCATTAAAATGCAAATCAATTTATAACATTTTTGACATGCGTTTTTCTGGATTTTGTTGTTGTTATTCTGTCTCTCACTGTTCAAATAAACCTACCATTAAAATGATAGACTGATAATTTCTTTGTCAGTGGGCAAACGTACAAAATCAGCAGGGGATCAAATATTTTTTTCCCTCACTGTACATGTTCTATCTAGAAGCAATAATCTGATCATTTCTAATAATGATACATTAATTTATGAATAGATATGGCAGGTTTCAGGACACTGATGTATCTGAATATGTTGAAAAAATATACTGCCACTATTTTCACCGCCAAAGAATAGCAGTGTGGTTTTAATATGATTTGACTCTTTGCAGGCTGTCACACTGTTTAGTCACAGAGGAAGGCTGTGATTCTCTGGTCTCAGCTCTGAGGTCAAACCCCTCACACCTGAGAGAGCTGGACCTGAGCTACAATGACCTGAAGGATTCAGGAGTGAATCTGCTCTCTGCTGGACTGGGGAATCCCCACTGTAAACTGGAGACTCTGAGGTCAGTAATCCTGTAGTTGGTCAACAAGTGATAACTGTTCACCAGATCCACGTGTGTTTACCAGGCACACATTGTCCATACCATATGTGTTTGGACAGTGAAGCTAACAGTTTTTAATTTGGCGCTATGCTCCAGCATTTTGGATTTGAGATAAAATGTTTCATATTAGGTGGAATTACAGAATGTCACCTTTTATTTTATGTTAATGGTGAGAGGTTAGTATGTTTTGTTGTAGCCTCTGGAACTCTCTCACTCATTATTATTAATGATTAATTCATAATTTTTCTTAATCATAGCATCATCAGGATTCATTTAGTAATGTTTAGAAACATGTTATCTACTCACTTAGACAGAAAATTAATCCAGTCATCATCCACCATTCAGTTACTATTGGGGAAAATCATAACCCAAAAACACAACCAAAACAAACTGCAAATGCAACCAACGAGTTTGGGACCAAATACTAAACCTTTGACTACTTTAATACACTTGAAGTGAATTGGTCAGAATACTTTTGACTTCTTCAAATGGGGGGACTAGATACATAAAGTGCTTTCATTTGAAATGTTAGCTTCTCTGTCAAAATAGATATGGTGTGGACTGTATACTCAATACAATCTAAATCTGATACCTCACCGTCTGTCTTTTGACTGATACTGCTTTTTAAACTGCTCTGGTCAGTCTACTCAAATATTTGTACTATACAGTGAGGGAAAAAAGTATTTGATCCCCTGCTAATTTTGTACGTTTGCCCACTGACAAAGACATGATCAGTCCATAATTTTAATGATAGGTTTATTTGAACAGTGAGAGACAGAATAACAATAAAGAAATCCAGAAAAACGCATGTCAAAAATGTTATAAATTGATTTGCATTTTTAATGAGGGAAATAAGTATTTGACCCCTCTGCAAAACATGACTTAGTACTTGGTGGCAAAACCCTTGTTGGCAATCAGAGGTCAGACGTTTCTTGTAGTTGGCCACCAGGTTTTGCACACATCTCAGGAGGGATTTTGTCCCACTCCTCTTTGCAGATCTTCTCCAAGTCATTAAGGTTTTGAGGCTGACGTTTGGCAACTCGAACCTTCAGCTCCCTCCACAGATTTTCTATGGGATTAAGGTCTGGAGACTGGCTAGGCCACTCCAGGACCTTAATGTGCTTCTTCTTGAGCCACTCCTTTGTTGCCTTGGCCGTGTGTTTTGGGTCATTGTCATGCTGGAATACCCATCCACGACCCATTTTCAATGCCCTGACTGAGGGAAGGAGGTTCTCATCCAAGATTTGACGGTACATGGCCCGTCCATCGTCCCTTTGATGCGGTGAAGTTGTCCTGTCCCCTTAGCAGAAAAACACCCCCCAAAGCATAATGTTTCCAACTCCATGTTTGACGGTGGGGATGGTGTTCTTGGGGTCATAGGCAGCATTCCTCCTCCTCCAAACACGGCGAGTTGAGTTGATGCCAAAGACCTAGTTTTTGGTCTCATCTGACCACAATACTTTCACCCAGTTCTCCTCTGAATCATTCAGATGTTCATTGGCAAACTTCAGACGGGCCTGTATAAGTGCTTTCTTGAGCAGGGGGACCTTGCGGGCGCTGCAGGATTTCAGTCCTTTCACGGCATAGTGCAGGGTTCTTCAATTCCGGTCCTGGAGTGCCGAAACACTTGTGTTTTTTTATTTCTACCTGGTAGTTAATTGCACTCACCTGGTGTCCCAGGTCTGAATTAGCCCCTGATTATAAGGAGAGGATGAAAAACAGAGGTGTTTCGGCACTCCAGGACCGGAATGTGAAGAACCCTGGCATAGTGTGTTACCAATTGTTTTCTTGGTGACTATGGTCCCAGCTGCCTTGGGATCATTGACAAGATCCTCCCGTGTAGTTCTGGGCTGATTCCTCACTGTTCTCATAATTCCTGTAGTTCCTGTAGTTCCTGTAATTCCTGTAATTCTCCTGAGTGGCGCAGTGGTCTAAGGCACTGCATCGCAGTGCTAGCTGTGCCACAAGAGATCCTGGTTCAAATCCAGGCTCTGTCGTAGCTGGCCGCGACCGGGAGACCCATGGGGCGGCGCACAATTGGTCCAGGTAGGGGAGGGAATGGCTGGCAGTGATGTAGCTCAGTTGGTAGAGCATGGCATTTGCAATGCCAGAGTTGTGGGTTCGATTCCCACAGGGGGCCAGTATGAAAAAAATAAAAAATATATTGCATGCACTAAATGTAAGTCGCTCTGGATAAGAGCGTCTGCTAAAATGTAAATAATCATTGCAACTCCACGAGGTGATATCTTGCATGGAGCCCCAGGCCGAGGGAGATTGACCGTTATTTAGTGTTTCTTCCATTTGCGAATAATCGCACCAACTGTTGTCACCTTCTCACCAATTGTTTGGCGATGGTCTTGTAGCCCATTCCAGCCTTGTGTAGGTCTACAATCTTGTCCCTGACATCCTTGGAGAGCTCTTTGGTCTTGGCCATGGTGGAGAGTTTGGAATCTGATTGATTGATTGCTTCTGTGGACAGGTGTCTTTTATACAGGTAACAAGCTGAGATTAGGAGCACTCCCCTTTAAGAGTGTGCTCCTAATCTCAGCTCGTTACCTGTATAAAAAATCGACACCTGGGAGCCAGAAACCTTTCTGATTGAGAGGGGGTCAAATAATTATTTCCCTCATTAAAATGCAAATCAATTTATAACATTTTTGACATGCGTTTTTCTGGATTTTGTTGTTGTTATTCTGTCTCTCACTGTTCAAATAAACCTACCATTAAAATGATAGACTGATCATTTCTTTGTCAGTGGGCAAACGTACAAAATCAGCAGGGGATCAAATACTTTTTTCCCTCACTGTACATGTTCTATCTAGAAGCAATAATCTGATCATTTCTAATAATGATACATTAATTTATGAATAGATATGGCAGGTTTCAGGACACTGATGTATCTGAATATGTTGAAAAAATATACTGCCACTATTTTCACCGCCAAAGAATAGCAGTGTGGTTTTAATATGATTTGACTCTTTGCAGGCTGTCACACTGTCTAGTCACAGAGGAAGGCTGTGCTTCTCTGGTCTCAGCTCTGAAGTCAAACCCCTCACACCTGAGAGAGCTGGACCTGAGCTACAATGACCTAAAGGATTCAGGAGTGAAGCTGCTCTCTGCTGGACTGGGGAATCCCCACTGTAAACTGGAGACTCTGAGGTCAGTATTCCTGTAGTTGGTCAACAAGTGATAACTGTTCACCAGATCCACATGTGTTTACCAGGCACACATAGTCCACACCATATGTGTTTGGACAGTGAAGCTTACAGTTTTTAATTTGGCGCTATGCTCCAGCATTTTGGATTTGAGATAAAATGTTTCATTTTAGGTGGAATTACAGAATGTCACCCTTTATTTTATGTTAATGGTGAGAGGTTAGTATGTTTTGTTGTAGCCTCTGGAACTCTCTCACTCATTATTATTAATGATTAATTCATAATTTTTCTTAATCATGGCATCATCAGGATTCATTTAGTAATGTTTAGAAACATGTTATGTACTCACTTAGATAGAAAATGTATGCAGTCATCATCCACCATTCAGTTACTATTGGGCAAAACATAACCCAAAACACAACCAAAACAAACTGCAAATGCAACCAACGAGTTTGGGACCAAATACTAAACCTTTGACTACTTTACAGTTTTTTTCAATTGTTTACACGCGATTTTGAAAACAGAGTTATTTTTGTCAAAATATAATCACAATTATCCAAACACCACAATCAATTAGCAAAATTCCTAGATTGTTTTGCAAAATGACACACTTCAGTCAAAACATACACACTTCAGTCAAAACATATACACATATTTGTGAAAATGCTATTTGTTTTCATTTAACCAACACAGTCATCAATGATCATACACTATTGCAGCCAGTTTCACACTGCTGTGATAAATAAAAAACACATTTGTAAAAAATATATATATATATTTTTGGCCAGACATTCTTACTGTATGTGAGAGATAATTTAGGTGACAAAAAATAGTGAGAAACTCACAACATTATTCATGATTTGTTTTGAGATATAAGGAGAATGTAGACAAATACTGTAGGCCTACTATAACCTTACCAAGCACTGCACAACACTTGATGCTGCAGACTGAATATTTCAAGTATTTATTTCAATACTTACAGTATTTCTTACCATAATCAGTTACAGTAATCAACCAACAATGATATCAATGACTGTAAACAAATAAAATCCGCAGACAAATAAAAATTACTGCATGAATTACAGTACATACACTTTGACTCTGAAGAAAAGTTAAGTAAAAGTAAACAGAAATGAAAGAAAACTACTGTAAAAGCAACAAGAATACTGTAACTATCCGTCTCTCCGTCTGGCTGGATCAGGCCATAACATTTCATCCACATCACAGGCTATGTCTTCATTGGCAAGGCACCGTTGGAAGTATCGCCTTGTGTGACGAATCCACCCCTGCACTGAAGCTGCTTCAATAAGATCACATGCCTGTTCCATGGCCTGAATGAGGGGGCAAACGGTCATAAGGCCGCAGGTCATATACCTTCCACCGCCACGCTGAAAAAAATTATTCTATAGGATTCAGGAAGGGGGAGTATGGGGGGAAGGTATAAAACTTCAAAATCAGGGTGATCATGGAACCAGTTCTGGACTAGAGCAGCCCGATGAAATGAGACATTGTCCCAAACGACAATGTACCGCATCTGGTCCACTTGGTGTAATGCTGTGACAATCTCATGCAATCGGTCAAGAAATGCAAGTATCAGATTTGCATTATAGGGTCCCAGATTTACATGGTGGTGGAGGACCCCATTTTGTGTGATAGCAGCGCAAAGGGTGATGTTACCCCTCGCTGCCCTGGCACATTGGTGATTGCCCTGTGCCCAATTACATTTCTCCCTCTTCTTCTTGTTTTTGCAAGGTTAAATCCAGCCTCATCCACATATATAAATTCATGTTGAATTTCAGCAGCATCCATTTGCAAGACTCTCTGAAACACATTAAAGAAAATAGGATGCTATTCAATATCTATAGCACAGTATTTTTTTGTGACAGAACATTATGAGCAGTGCATGATACCACACCATAGTCAGATGAACAATGCATACCTCCACATACTCATTGCGCAGATGTTTCACTCTCTCTGAATTTCTGTCAAATGGTACCCGATACAGTTGCTTCATGTATATTTGATTTTTCTTTAGGATTCGACCTAATGTTGACAGAGAGACTCGTTGGATGTTATTGAAAATATTGTCATCATTGATGATATTGGCTTGGATTTCTCGTAGCCTGATACAATTATTGGCCAAAACCATGTTCACAATGGCGGCCTCTTGTGCACGACTAAACATAGGGCCCCTTCCACCTTGGTGTCCTCGACCCTCAATCCTATGTAAAAACAAAATAAGATAAAAATAAATAAATATATATATATATATATGCAGCCTACTGTCAAATGTCACAGTAAACAATATTGATTATACAAGCTTCAGTTTCAATGTATACTGTGTGGTTAGCTTACCTGTTTTCTCGATGAAATGTCCGAATTACTGACGCAACAGTATTTCTGCTGAGATTTGGTTGAACTCTTTGTCCAGCTTCCATCAGTGTCAGTCCATGGTTGATAACATGGTCAATAAGTGTTGCACGGATTTCTCGAGTCAAATTTGGTCCTCGTCTTCTTTGTTCAGGTTCTATCAACTCTTCAAGTCCTTCTCTACCTCTTCCTCTACCTAGGTGTCTTCCTCTACCTCCTTCTCTTCCTCTACCTTCTCCTCTACCTATGCCTCTTCTTCTACCTCCTTCTCCTCTTCCTCTACCGCCTTCATCTCCTCTTTGAGCTCCCCCTCTCATTCTCACTCTTCTTCTTCTTCTTCTAACTCCTTCGATTTTTGTTGAAGACAAGTGAACTCACCTGCTGCCTTTTATAGCACACCTGAGTGCTGCGTTTTCAAATTAGCACATGTGTGCTTCCACACCTGGTAGATGTGTTTATCCAATTCGTTCATTAGTGTGGTAATTGGCAATCCGGTGCTTTGTAATTACAAGAAAGTAACCTCACGATCCTTATCTGTGTCTAAGGTGTGAAAATGTGTGTAGAGTTTTACAAATCACTGTGTGTAATGTTTTTCAAAAAGGGTGAGGCGGACATTGTGTGTAATGTTGTGTAAATCTGTGGAGGTGTTTTGCTCATTGGAGTCCAATTTTGCTAATTGTGTGGAAATTTTAATTTTAGTGTGTAAACAATCGTAAAAAACTGTAATACACTTGAAGTGAATTGGTCAGAATACTTTTGACTTCTTCAAATGGGGGGACTAGATACATAAAGTGCTTTCATTTGAAATGTTAGCTTCTCTGTCAAAATAGATATGGTGTGGACTGTATACTCATACAATCTAAATCTGATACCTCACCGTCTGTCTTTTGACTGATACTGCTTTTTAAACTGCTCTGGTCAGTCTACTCAAATATTTGTACTATACAGTGAGGGAAAAAAGTATTTCATCCCCTGCTGATTTTGTACGTTTGCCCACTGACAAAGAGATGATCAGTCCATAATTTTAATGATAGGTTTATTTGAACAGTGAGAGACAGAATAACAATAAAGAAATCCAGAAAAACGCATGTCAAAAATGTTATAAATTGATTTGCATTTTAATGAGGGAAATAAGTATTTGACCCCTCTGCAAAACATGACTTAGTACTTGGTGGCAAAACCCTTGTTGGCAATCAGAGGTCAGACGTTTCTTGTAGTTGGCCACCAGGTTTGCACACATCTCAGGAGGGATTTTGTCCCACTCCTCTTTGCAGATCTTCTCCAAGTCATTAGGTTTTGAGGCTGACGTTTGGCAACTCGAACCTTCAGCTCCCTCCACAGATTTTCTATGGGATTAAGGTCTGGAGACTGGCTAGGCCACTCCAGGACCTTAATGTGCTTCTTCTTGAGCCACTCCTTTGTTGCCTTGGCCGTGTGTTTTGAGTCATTGTCATGCTGGAATACCCATCCACGACCCATTTTCAATGCCCTGACTGAGGGAAGGAGGTTCTCATCCAAGATTTGACGGTACATGGCCCCGTCCATCATCCCTTTGATGCGGTGAAGTTGTCCTGTCCCCTTAGCAGAAAAACACCCCCAAAGCATAATGTTTCCAACTCCATGTTTGACGGTGGGGATGGTGTTCTTGGGGTCATAGGCAGCATTCCTCCTCCTCCAAACACGGTGAGTTGAGTTGATGCCAAAGACCTAGTTGTTGGTCTCATCTGACCACAATACTTTCACCCAGTTCTCCTCTGAATCATTCAGATGTTCATTGGCAAACTTCAGACGGGCCTGTATAAGTGCTTTCTTGAGCAGGGGGACCTTGCGGGCGCTGCAGGATTTCAGTCCTTTCACGGCATAGTGCAGGGTTCTTCAATTCCGGTCCTGGAGGGCCGAAACACTTGTGTTTTTTTTTATTTCTACCTGGTAGTTAATTGCACTCACCTGGTGTCCCAGGTCTGAATTAGCCCCTGATTAGAAGGAGAGGATGAAAAACAGAGGTGTTTCGGCCCTCCAGGACCGGAATTGAAGAACCCTGGCATAGTGTGTTACCAATTGTTTTCTTGGTGACTATGGTCCCAGCTGCCTTGGGATCATTGACAAGATCCTCCCGTGTAGTTCTGGGCTGATTCCTCACTGTTCTCATAATTCCTGTAGTTCCTGTAGTTCCTGTAATTCCTGTAATTCTCCTGAGTGGCGCAGTGGTCTAAGGCACTGCATCGCAGTGCTAGCTGTGCCACTAGAGATCCTGGTTCAAATCCAGATTCTGTCGTAGCCGGCCGCGACCGGGAGACCCATGGGGCGGCGCTCAATTGGCCTAGGGTAGGGGAGGGAATGGCCGGCAGGGATGTAGTTTGGTTGGTATGGCATTTGCAATGCCAGGGTTGTGGGTTCGATTCCCACAGGGGGCCAGTATGAAAAAATATTATGTATGCACTAAATGTAAGTCGCTCTGGATAAGAGCGTCTGCTAAAATGTAAATAATCATTGCAACTCCACGAGGTGATATCTTGCATGGAGCCCCAGGCCGAGGGAGATTGACAGTTATTTAGTGTTTCTTCCATTTGCGAATAATCGCACCAACTGTTGTCACCTTCTCACCAATTGTTTGGCGATGGTCTTGTAGCCCATTCCAGCCTTGTGTAGGTCTACAATCTTGTCCCTGACATCCTTGGAGAGCTCTTTGGTCTTGGCCATGGTGGAGAGTTTGGAATCTGATTGATTGATTGCTTCTGTGGACAGGTGTCTTTTATACAGGTAACAAACTGAGATTAGGAGCACTCCCTTTAAGAGTGTGCTCCTAATCTCAGCTCGTTACCTGTATAAAAGACACCTGGGAGCCAGAAACCTTTCTGATTGAGAGGGGGTCAAATAATTATTTCCCTCATTAAAATGCAAATCAATTTATAACATTTTTGACATGCGTTTTCTGGATTTTGTTGTTGTTATTCTGTCTCTCACTGTTCAAATAAACCTACCATTAAAATGATAGACTGATAATTTCTTTGTCATTGGGCAAACGTACAAAATCAGCAGGGGATCAAATACTTTTTTCCCTCACTGTACATGTTCTATCTAGAAGCAATAATCTGATCATTTCTAATAATGATACATTAATTTATGAATGGATATGGTGGGTTTCAGGACACTGATGTATCTGAATAGGTTGTAAAAATATACTGCCACTATTTTCACCACCAAAGAATAGCAGTGTGGTTTTAATATGATTTGACTCTTTGCAGGCTGTCACGCTGTCTAGTCACAGAGGAAGGCTGTGCTTCTCTGGTCTCAGCTCTGAAGTCAAACCCCTCACACCTGAGAGAGCTGGACCTGAGCTACAATCACCCAGGAGACTCAGGAGTCAGACTGCTCTCTGCTGGACTGGAGGATCCACACTGCAGACTGGAGAAACTCAAGTATGTAGAGGGTTTATGTCAATGTTCATATCAGACATGTTGGAGTTATCAGGCTAGTTAAGACAAACATTCTGACCACCACTTGGACTAAGTTATATAAAGACTGTGTGTGTGTGTGTGTGTGTGTGTGTGTGTGTGTGTGTGTCCGGTGTGTGTGTGTGTTTGTCCTGTGTGTGTTTGTCCTGTGTGTGTGTGTGTCTGTGTGTGTCCAGTATGTGTGTGTGTGTGTGTGAGTGTCCAGTATGTGTGTGTGTGTGTGTGAGTGTCCAGTGTGTGTGTGTGTTACGTGTATCAGTACACACACTGGACACACCCACACTGTAAACACACACACTGGACACATACACACAAAGGACGCGCACACACACACACACACACACTGGACAAACACACACACTGGACAAACACACACTCACACTGGACACACACACACACTAGACACACACACACACACACACTAGACATACACACACACATTGGACACACACACACAATGGACACACACACACACTGGACACACACACACACACACACACACACACACATGGCCACACATGCACACACACACACACTGGACACACACGCACACACACACACTGGACGCACACACACACACACTGGACACACACACACACACACACACACTGGACCCACACACACACAAACACAAAAACATACTGGACACACACACAAACACACACACACTGGACACACACACACACACTTGGACAAATGTATATACTTACTGTTTGTGTGTGTGTGTGTGTGTGAGTGTGTGTGTGTGTGTGTGTAGAGTTCAGGTGTATCCCACAATGACTGTCTGTTCTTCTGCTTACCGCTACAGTGTGGAACATGGTGGAGAGAACAGAATGAAACCTGGACTTAGAAAATGTGAGTGTTGACTGCTGTGAAGAATATGACTAAGAATAAGTCTTAATTCAAGTGAAGTCAAAGTCAAAGACCACCATCATTACTTACTTGGTCATATTAAATATCAGCTGTAGTTCTACAGAAGCACAAATCAGGGACACCAAAGTTTACAAAGAGTTGCTTTGACAATGTGTGTGTCTGTGTGTGTGGCGTGTTCCTGTTACATTAGAAATGTGTTTGTGTGTGTTTATCCAGTGTGTGTTCAGGATGTGTGTGTGTGTGTGTGTGTGTTCAGGATGTTTGTGTGTTTGTTCAGGTTGTGTGTGTGTGTGTGTGTGTGTGTGTGTATGTGTGTAATTAATGGGAATAAGTGTGTTTTATATTACCATACAGTATAACATATGATCATTCAACAAGTCTAAAGTTACCTTAACTTCTCCTTTTGATACCTAGAAACATCTACATGAAATGAATTAGTGAAAAGTGAGTTAACATTCTAATGTGAATGATGATGATTTCTAATATTGTGTCTGGTTTCATCCATCAGATGTCTGTGATCTCACACTGGACCTAAACACAGTAAACAGATTCCTCTCTCTGTCTGAGGAGAACAGAAAGGTGACATGGAGGAGAGAGGAGCAGCCGTATCCTGATCACCCAGAGAGATTTGAGGACTGTGAACAGGTGCTGTGTAGAGAGGGTCTGACTGGGCGCTGTTACTGGGAGGTAGAGTGGAGTGGGAGAGGGGCTGATATAGGAGTGGCATATAAAGGAATCAGCAGGAGAGGATGGGGTGATGACTGTGGGATTGGATACAATGACAAGTCCTGGAGTCTGATCTGCTCTGACAACAGTTACTCTGCCTGTCACAATAATAAGTCCACTACCATAGACGTCCCCTCCTCCAGCTCCCACAGAGTAGGAGTGTATCTGGACTGGCCAGCCGGCACTCTGTCCTTCTACAGAGTCTCCTCTGACACACTGACCCACCTGTACACATTCCACTCCACATTCACTGAGCCCCTCTATCCAGGGTTTAGGGTTTGGGATGATGGCGCCTCAGTGACCCTGTGTCAAACACAACACACACACAAACACACTGTGAACACACACACACAAACACACTAAACACACACACACACACTGGACACAAACACTGGATACACACACACTGGAGACACACACACACACACACACACACACACTGGAAACACACACATACACACACAAACACACACACACACACACACACACACTGGAAATACACACACACACACACACACACACACTGGACAAACGCAAACAATGGACAAACTCACACTGGACATACACACACACACACACACACACTGGACACACACACACTGTACACACACACACACTGAACACACACACACACTGGACACACACACACACACACTGAACACACACACACACTGGACACACACACACACTGGACACACACACACACACACTGAACACACACACACACTGGACACACACACACACTGGACACACACACACACACACACACACACACACACACACACTGGACAAACACACACACACACACATACACACACTAGACACACACACACACACACACACACATGAACACACACACTGGACACACACACACACTGGACACACACACACACTGGACACACACACACACACACACACACACACACACACTGGACACACACACAAACACACACACACACAATGGACACACACAAACACACACACTGGACACACACACACTGGACACACACACACACACTGTACAAATACACACACACACACACACACTGGACACACACACACACACTGTACAAATACACACACACACACTGGACACACTCACACTGGACACACACTCTGGACACACACACACACACACACACAAACACACACACACATACATACACTGGACACACACACACACTAGAAACACACACAAACACACTGGACAAACACACACACTGGACACACTCACACTGGACATACACACACACACACACACTGGATACACTCACACTGTACACACACACACACTGGACACACACACATTGGACACACACACACACTGGACACACAAACACTGGACACACACACACACTGGACACACTCACACACTGGACACACACACACCGGGGACACACACACACACCTGGACACACTGGACACACACACACACACACACTGGACAAACACACACACACACACACACTGGACAAACACACACACTGGACACACACACACTGGACACACTCACACTGGACACACACACACACACACCAGACACATACACACACACACACACTGGACACACACAAACACACACACACACACACACACACACACACACACACACACACACACACTGGACACACACACACTGGACACACACACTGGATACACACACACACTAGACACACACACACACACTGGACACACACACACACACTGGACACACACACCGGACACACACACACACACATATACACTGGACACACACACACACACTGGACACAAACACACACTGGACACACACAAACACACACACACTGGACAAACACACACACACACACACACACACACACACTGGACACACGCACGCAGGACAAACACACACACACACACACACACTCACACCGGACACACACACACACACACACATACACTGGACACACACACACACACACACAAACACACTTGGGACACACATACACACTAGACACACACACACACACCTGGACACACACACACACACACACACTGGACACACACACACACTGGACACACCCACACACTGAACACACACACACACACACACACACACACACACACACACACACACACACACTGGACACACACACACTGCACACACACTGGACACACACACACTGGACACACACTGGACACACACACACACTGGACATACACACACACACACACTGGACACACACACACACACTGGACACACACACACTGAACACACACACACTGGACACACACACACACTAGACACACACACACACACACACTGGACACACACACAAAAATACAATTGATACACACACTGGACAAACACACACACACTGGACACACACACACTGGACACACACACACACACACACTGGACACATTTCCATGTGTTGTATTTTGATGAAAGGAAATCCCATATAGCCTACTGGACAGGACTTTGCTATGGCATCTTCTGTTTGGGTGTCTCAGGTCAGGTCTGAGCCATGATCAGAATGTGTCTCTGTGTCTATTTCCAGCCCTGCCATTTCTACCTGTCCTGATCTAGTGTTTCACCCCTGACCTCCTCACACCGTCTCACTGTCCATATCTGCTTTTAGCTCCCACCTCTACTTCACTGTGTTATAATGGACCTTATGCTTGTTATGTCACCTCTGGAACCAGTTATCAAACATACTGACCTTTCTGACCCTATCCCATGGCCCTACTTTCTACAACTGAACATTTAAATTCCTCTATGAGTTTTGTTTAGTGTCCATTTACTTATCTATGTATTTGTTGTATATTGGGGTTGTGCTGCAGAGCATCATGGGGGTTTGTATGTGTTGAGATGTTCACATTCCAGATAAATGGTTGAACTGTCTCCTGTCTCATCATTATTGAATTGTTATACAGACGTGGTTATGAAACCCACGAGACATAACAAAAGATTGGTGATGAGTAAGTCTGAATCTACAGGAACTATTCTGTCTGGAAGAAGTGGGTTTTTTACAACTGTTTAAAACTGTTATTTTCTGTGGTCCAGTCTAGGCTAATGTTAGCACAGTGTATTGCTAGCAGAGGCAAGTGCATAGTCTAGCTAGCTAAGAAAGAGCGTTAAGCAGTGGTTTAAAGTACTTAAGTAAAAATACTTTAAAGTACTATTTAAGTAGTTTTTTGGGGGTATCTGTACTTGACTTTAATATTTATATTTTTGACTACTTTTACTTTTACTTCACTACATTCCTAAAGAAAATAATGTACTTTTTACTCCATACATTTTCCCTGACACCCAAAAGTACGTGTTACATTTTGAATGCTTAGCAGGACAGAAAATGGTCCAATTCACACACTTATCAAGAGAACATCCCTACTGCCTCTGATCTGGCAGACTCACTAAACACAAATGCTTTGTTTGTAAATTGTCTGAGTGTTGGAGTTTGCCTCTGGCTGAATGTAAATTTAAAAAACAAGAAAATCGTCTGGTTTGCTTTATGTAAGGAATTTGAAATGATTTATACTTGTACTTTTACTTTTGATACTTAAGTATATTTGAGCAATTACATTTACTTTTGATACTTAAGTATATAAGTATACCTCTGGCTGAATATAAGTATGCCTCTGGCTGAATGTACATTTAAAAAAGTTCGTCAGGAACTTAGTGGGTTCATCTAACAATCCTAATCATCAGCTGATACATTTTAATCTCATACACAGGGTAAACCGTCCACCTAGAAAACATCATTTAATAGAAATCACAACCGCTCCTCTGTGTGATCTATGTAATCAAGGTGCCTTGGACTCCTTTAATCATATGTACTGGGAGTGACCAGGGGACATGTTTTGGAAAGAGGTATCCTCATACCTTGTTCCCCCAAACTATTATTACTGAATGATAATTCACCACTGTCATTACAGCAAAGACGTATAATGTTGTCAGGTTGGACAGCAACTAAAAAGATGTTGGAACTAAGATGGCAACCACCACACCTCATTGGATCAGCACTTTTATAGATATCATTTATTTAGAACTATCCACTGCTAGGATCCATGGGGCTAGCCAAACAACAAATGCAGCTGAATCCATAAAATAACTCCTGTAGTGGGTTTTACCCAACAGATTGACCGTTAATTATCATTTTTGTGCAAATGTGTACCTTGATTTAGTATTTCATTTAATGGAGATCAGGTTGGGTGTGTTGGGGTGGTCCCAGGAGGGGTTGGAGGGTGGGTTGGGGTGGTCCCAGGAGGGGTTGGAGGGTGGGTTGGGGTGGTCCCAGGAGGGTTGGAGGGTGTGTTGGGGTGGTCCCAGGAGGGGTTGGAGGGTGGGTTGGGGTGGTCCCAGGAGGGGTTGGAGGGTGGGTTGGGGGTGGTCCCAGGAGGGGTTGGAGGGTGGGTTGGGGGTGGTCCCAGGAGGGTTGGAGGGTGGGTTGGGGTGGTCCCAGGAGGTTGGAGGGTGGGTTGGGGGTGGTCCCAGGAGGGGTTGGAGGGTGGGTTGGGTTGGTCCCAGGAGGGGTTGGAGGGTGGGTTGGGGTGGTCCCAGGAGGGGTTGGAGGGTGGGTTGGGGTGGTCCCAGGAGGGGTTGGAGGGTGGGTTGGGGTGGTCCCAGGAGGGGTTGGAGGGTGGGTTGGGGGTGGTCCCAGGAGCGTTGGAGGGTGGGTTGGGGTGGTCCCAGGAGGGGTTGGAGGGTGGGTTGATGCAGCTGAGGTGGGTGATTGTATATGTGGTTTATTATAATTGTATTTATCTGCAATAACTAGTTTCCATAATATACTGATATATATTTTAACAGTATTGTGTCTCTAGCTGTATAACCATTCCTGCTGCTATTTGTTCTTGTCTGTGTTCCTTTAAAATAAATAAAACGTTTCAACAGAGTTTCAACTGAAAATCAGAGACTGGGAATTCAAGTCACATGCTTCCACTGTGGCAAGGTGGGACATCAGGCTTCTACATGCTGGTGTAAGGACATGGATTGTCCAGCCTGTGGTAAAAAGGGCAACATCGGACAAGTCTCCAGAAACAAAAAAGAGAACAGAGAAATCACAAAAATGGGAAACAAGAAACAGGCATTCCAACAAAAGACACATAGACATGTTCACACTGTTGAGTAAGAGAACACTGAGGTGAGTGACTCATCAGACCAGGAAGTCACACTGAAAATCCTGACTTTTTCCTGGCGGGTCGCACGGCTACTATGTCTCCCCCTTGCTAGAGGAACAGCCAGTGGGTATGGAGATTGACACAGGGGCAGCTGTATCTCTTGTGTCCGAAAAAGACACTGAAACACCTTCCACTTCAACCAGCGCACCTCGTGTTAAAGACTTACACAGGTGAATCTGTCGCTGTGAGAGACATCACTGATGTCACAGTTCAGGTAAACAGACAAACTGGAAAAGCTGCCACTCTATGTTGTGAAAGGAGACTATGCATCACTACTGGGATGTTCATAGATGGAGAAAATCACACTGGACTGGCCATCAGGGCATACAATGACACATGGAGACACAGACCTACCTGCCATCTTAAAGAAACATGGAGAAGTCTTTAATGGACAGCTGGGTAGTATGAACGACATTACAGGGAAGCTTAGCATTAAGCCAGACAGCAAACCAAAGTTTCTGAAAGCAGGACCTGTACATTATGCTATCAGACCATAAGTCAAGGCTGACTTGGATGCTTTAGTCAAGAACAAAGTACTGGAGCCGGTCAGCATGAGTGAATGCATGAGCAACACCCATCTACCAGTCCTTAACACTAGAACCGCCTGTTCTTTCAGCATATAAGAACCCGCTAGAGAAAGTTACCAGGCGTCCACTTTAGCATATGCATCAGATGCATATCAACCAGCAAGGTGCAAGGTGTGCAAACATGGTTGATAAATAAACGCTTGATAAATAGTGCATAAACTGTTGTAAATTATTAATTGCATGAAGAAATATTAGTGGAAATATATCAATAAAATAACAACAATAGTTAATTCTACAAAGTAAAAATAAAATAGGCCTAAAGCCTATTTCTGTTTCCCTTACAATAAAAACATTACAGTGTAAACCATTTAATCAACTGTATTTGTAGATTCAATTAGTAATAGAGTTAATAAAGTCAATTTACAGTTTATTTTGACAAAGTACAAATGAAAAAGTATTATAATAATAATATAACCAGCCAGGTGTTCAGGTGAAATGATTTGCTGTGTTCCTAAACAAAAGCACCAGTGCATGAACAATTGTAAAGGATGAATTGCATAAATACATTTTTGTGGAAATATATTCATGACAAGTTGTAAAAACAATAATGTGTTGATTGTATCAGACACTGTACTCGAGCCTTTACACATGAACCAATCATGTCTTCTCTTTATGCTTCAGGTCCACAAGCAAATCAAATCGGTTGCCCTGCACACAGTTTCCATGGGCCTTGTTCGGTGTGCACCTGCCGACTTGACATTGTGTATTTTTCCCCAGTGGGAGCTGTGGTGCTTGGGGGAAGAGGGAGAACAGGACCTGCTGTCTTGGCATTGTGTATTTTTCCCCAGTGGGAGCTGTGGTGCTTGGGGAAGAGGGAGAGCAGGACCTGCTGTCTTGACATTGTGTATTTTTCCCCAGTGGGAGCTGTGGTGCTTGGGGAAGGGGGAGAACAGGACCTGCTGTCTTGACATTGTGTATTTTTCCCCAGTGGGAGCTGTGGTGCTTGGGGAAGAGGGAGAGCAGGACCTGCTGTCTTGACATTGTGTATTTTTCCCCAGTGGGAGCTGTGGTGCTTGGGAAGAGGAAGAGCAGGACCTGCTGTCTTGGCGGCCTGCTTGGTGACTGTAGCTTCTTTCTCTGCATTCATGTGGTTCTCACCAAGCTCACATGCCAGATCCATGATGAAATGTCTCCTGCTGACTGTCTTGTCAAGGCATTGCTTGTACAACACGTGTTGATAGCAGTCATGTCGAGCACATTGTAGAACACCTCAACAGGCCAGCGGAGAGTACCCCCTTTTTACAGAGTACAGCCTGGACATCTGTTCTAGCATCCACAAAATAAAATAGAATAGAAAAGGTTATAATTATATAGAATGATAATACTAATAGTAATAATATGAATGTAATATAATAAAAGGTGATCCTATTTGGTGTTTGGCAGATGGGAAGGCTATCTGTATATGGTAGAGATACTGTATATACCTTTGTGTGATTGTAGTCTGTCACTGTCTCCGGTTTCTTCTTCTGGTCACTGCCGGTGGCAACAGTGGGGTGCATGGTGCTGAGGAAGCTAACACTTATTTATTTTACATCTGTACACCGTTGCTTTACCACTCTCCATCACACCGTGAGTGTTGCTTTACCACTCTCCATCACACCGTGAGTGTTGCTTTCACCACTCTCCATCACACCGTGAGTGTTGCTTTACCACTCTCCATCACACCGTGAGTGTTGCTTTACCACTCTCCATCACACTGTGAGTGTTGCTTTACCACTCTCCATCACACCGTGAGTGTTGCTTTACCACTCTCCATCACACCGTGAGTGTTGCTTTACCACTCTCCATCACACCGTGAGTGTTGCTTTACCACTCTCCATCACACTGTGAGTGTTGCTTCACCACTCTCCATCACACCGTGAGTGTTGCTTTACCACTCTCCATCACACCATGAGTGTTGCTTACCACTCTCCATCACACTGTGAGTGTTGCTTTACCACACTCCATCACACCGTGAGTGTTGCTTTACCACTCTCCATCACACCGTGAGTGTTGCTTTACCACTCTCCATCACACCGTGAGTGTTGCTTACCAGCAGCTTCTGCCTTTGTGTGTTCACTGTTCTGAGCAGGATAGTCTTCTTTACAATCAACTAAATAGAATAGCATATTTTAACTGGATTATGTTACTAGTTTCTGCTTAGTTGCCAGAGCAATGCTACTGCTGGAGTGGTCATGTGCTAAATACATTGACAGCACAGATATTGTTAAGAAAAGTTAACTTTGGAAATAGAGCTTCACCTCTTGAATTTTGAGAGTTATTTGATAAAGGTAAGTGTCATAGAAACTGCAGAATATGCTCTTTCAGATACAGCACTATATAGAAATCACAATGTTTTACCTGCATGTGACTCTGAAGGAGGATTTGATAAAGAGATGCTCCTTTCCCTGCGTCTTTTCGTTCAGCTCAGTCGTCTCCCCACCCTGATAATAAAGTGGTTTATTGGTATCTTCCACTAGATGGCAGTAAACACCTGCTGTAGCTAGACTTTACAACTGTATGTGTCCGGTTTCTTGGTCCTGGTGACTCCTGGGACCTTATTCATAAAGGCAGTGTCTCAGAGGAGGAGTGCTGATCTAGGATCAGGTCCCCCCTGTCCATCTAATCTGTTTCATTATGATCTAAAAGGAAAAACTGATCCCAGATCAGTACTCCTACTCTTTATGAATACTGTCACAGGTGACTCCTCAAGATGAGGCTCATGATTTTTAAGTTATATTCTTTAAGAATCAATTAATATCATTAACTGAACTGCTTTGCCATGAACAGATCTTTGAGGTCTTAACTTAAAGGTGCTATATATACTTTATGGTCATTTAAATGGGGTTGAACATTCATCCCATCAGATTGTATAAAGGATTTTATGAGTTCAGAAAAATACTGACTTGGAAGCATCTCTCTGACCTCACCCTGCTGAAACACACTCAAGTAAAGACCACATAGCTACAGTTATATGCTTTTCTGTTTTTACCCACTTTTACAGCCAATGAATGGACTGGTATCAATATGAATCAGTGGAATAAACAGACTAGTTAACCATGAATAATGTTTCCATATCTTGCACTACTCATCTCATATGTACTGTATATACTGCATTCTATTCTATAATATTCTACTGTATCTTAGTCCATGCCGCTCTGTCATTGCTTGTCCATATATGTATATATTCTTAAATCCCATTCCTTACTAGTTTTGTGTGTATTGGGTATATGTTGTGAAATTGTTAGATATTACTGCACTGTCGGAGCTAGAAGCACAAGCATTTCGCTACACCCGCTATAACATCTGCTAAACACGTGTATGTGACAAATAAAATTTGATTTGATTTGATGAGGGCTGTTATTTATTTAATCAATTGTAGAATGCTGTAACGTAACAAAATGTGGAAAAAGGTCAAGGGGTCAGAATCCTTTCTGAATGCCCTGTATCCTCCTCTTTCTACCTGGTTTCCTTTTCCTCTGTCAACCACCATCCTCTCATCTCCAAGACAAATGAATGAGGTGAGAAAAGGAAGAGGTGGATGTACTGAGGCGGCAGGTATTTAAGGGGGGTGAGCCGCAGCACTACCCGGGACTCGGACTAATCACTAATTCTTACTCTGAATGTATCCTGCAGCGTGCAAGGATACCATATTTGAGTGATCTAATGTAGTGCCACATAACTACCTTCATTAGCAGCCAAGCATCGATCAACATGTCACCAGAATAAGACCCTCGATATTTATTGGAAAGGAGCATCAATCTCATCACCTTGCACATTCACCATAATTTATTTCACCTGTAACCCAGGCCCGGCGGTAGGATTAACTCAGCAAGGGGGCATAAAAAATTACTAAGGGGGCACAACTATTTTCGCTTGCTGATAACACAGGGTGGATAATAATCGATAGTACAATTACACACAATGTATTTGCAGCCACGCACGGCTGTCTTGCCGCAAGAATACAGGCTACTGCACCGCTTTACAAACGTGGACAATTCATAACCGCATCCAGAAATTGCAAGTTATGACAACGCTACACAGCTACATGCAAAATACCCATCAATCCAATGCAAAACAGTTGCTAATTACCATAATAACACTTCCTCATGCCAATACAATGCAAAACAGTTGTTAATTACCATAATAACACTTTCTCATGCCAATACAATGCAAAACAGTTGCTAATTACCGTAATAACACTTCCTCATGCTAATACAATGCAAAACAGTTGCTAAATACCGTAATAACACTTCCTCATGCCAATACAATGCAAAACAGTTGCTAATTACCGTAATAACACTTCCTCATGCCAATACAATGCAAAACAGTTGCTAATTACCGTAATAACAATTCCTCATGCCAATACAATGCAAAACAGTTGTTAATTACCGTAATATCCCTTCCTCATGCCAATACAATGTAAAACAGTTGCTAATTACCGTAATAACACTTCCTCATGCCAATACAAAGCATTTCCAATGGCGGAAAACAAACAATAATGTAGAATGCACTACCACGACTTATCGGTACAATGCAGCTTGGACGCAGCTACCAAGCTGTCTTCCCACAAGAGTGCCGTCCTACGCTGCGTATGATAACAGAGACATTAGTATTCCATAGCAACGAGTTGTTTATGGCAACACTATAGCTACATCATTACTCAACCATTGGTCAAGGTCTGCCCACCCTCATCAATGTAATGCAAAGCACCTCTTCTACATTATAAAACAACATTAAAAACAATCCGATTATATTATAAACTAAACATTTCCAATCCAATCACAGAAATCAAGCAGTAGACTTGGCAGCAACGCCAATAAAGAAAATCACGTCTACGCCTATTTCTGACATTTGCCACGCATTTCCAAAAGCTAGCAAATAACTAAATACTACAAGCCCAGCCAGGCTGCCTGTTCTTACCCAGATTCAAAAGAGTTGCGTCCGCCTTGATGCTGTGTTGAACCTCCTCAGCAGTCTCTCGTTCCACTCCCCACGGAATTTGCTTGTAAGATCCCTCTCAAATGTCAGTTGAATCAGCTGCTCTTTCCTCCTGTGCAACATGCTCCGTCTGTGCTCACTGAATATGTTTGTATCTCTCCCATAACTCATCAAACTGCATCTGGCTTGCAGCAGTCACTCTCTGCCTTTGAACCACGTGCTACAAAATGTCAGATTTCTCCCACAGTACAGGCAGGTTGGGTATTTCCCCAGACAAACCTGCGCTGGCTCCTCATCACCGAGGTCGTCAGGCACTAACGGAGGCGTCGGTGCTTGTAATATACTGGCGGTACTGCTGCTAGGGTCGGTCTTGGCGGCTGAAGGCCCCCTCCTCGGGTTGGTTACCTCCTATGTCACCAGGCTGCAAGACAGTTGTGCAGCTGCCTTTGCTGCTGGGCTCGGCGGCCTTGGCCTCGGTGATTAGCGTCGGCACAGCAGCCTTGGCCTCGGTGATTAGCGTCGGCCCAGCGGCCTTGGCCTCGGTGATTAGCGTCGGCTCAGCGGCCTTGGCCTCGGTGATTAGCATCGGCCCAGTGGCCTTGGCTTCGGTGATTAGCGTCGGCTCAGCGGCCTTGGCCTCGGTGATTAGCGTCGACCAGCAGCCTTGCCTTTGGCCTCTATGTGGCAGGCTTCTCCTCCTTCCCGCCGCTTTGATCCGATGCTGCCGTTGTGCCCTGGCGAAGCCACTTTCTAATATCCATCATACTATCAGCTACCTACCAAACTGTTAACATTAGCTAAATTCCATCCAGCTGCGCGGTGAATGTTTTTCTTTTACACCTTTATTGAGACCATGAGAGCAACATTGCCATGTTCAATATTTCATTTGGTAGAAATAATAATACATATTTAAAAAAATATATTGTATTATTTTCCCTCCACTAAATGGTCTTTCTCAACCAAACAACATCTAGGCAAAACTAAACACCTGAACGTTTGTGGTGTGTGTGTGCGTGTGTGTGTCTGTGTGTGTGTGTCTTTGTGTATGTGTGTGTGTCTGTATGTGTGTGTCTGGGTGTATGTGTCTGTATGTGTGTGTGTGTCTGTGACTGAATGTTGGACATGTTCATTTAATCAGAGTCACAGTTGTGACAGTGGTATGGCTGTCCTGGGGTTCAGGCTTGGTGACAGTGGTATGGCTGTCCTGGGGGTTCAGGCTTGGTGACAGTGGTATGGCTGTCCTGGGGTTCAGGCTTGGTGACAGTGGTATGGCTGTCCTGGGGTTCGGGCTTGGTGACAGTGGTATGGCTGTCCTGGGGTTCAGGCTTGGTGACAGTGGTATGGCTGTCCTGGGGTTCAGGCTTGGTGACAGTGGTATGGCTGTCCTGGGGTTCAGGCTTGGTGACAGTGGTATGGCTGTCCTGGGGTTCAGGCTTGGTGACAGTGGTATGGCTGTCCTGGGGTTCAGGCTTGGTGACAGTGGTATGGCTGTCCTGGGGTTCAGGCTTGGTGACAGTGGTATGGCTGTCCTGGGGTTCAGGCTTGGTGACAGTGGTATGGCTGTCCTGGGGGTTCAGGCTTGGTGACAGTGGTATGGCTGTCCTGGTGTTCAGGCTTGGTGACAGTGGTATGGCTGTCCTGGGGTTCAGGCTTGGTGACAGTGGTATGGCTGTCCTGGGGTTCAGGCTTGGTGACAGTGGTATGGCTGTCCTGGGGTTCAGGCTTGGTGACAGTGGTATGGCTGTCCTGGGGTTCAGACTTGGTGACAGTGGTATGGCTGTCCAGGGGTTCAGGCTTGGTGACAGTGGTATGGCTGTCCTGGGGTTCGGGCTTGGTGACAGTGGTATGGCTGTCCTGGTGTTCAGGCTTGGTGACAGTGGTATGGCTGTCCTGGGGTTCAGGCTTGGTGACAGTGGTATGGCTGTCCTGGGGTTCAGGCTTGGTGACAGTGGTATGGCTGTCCTGGGGTTCAGGCTTGGTGACAGTGGTATGGCTGTCCTGGGGTTCAGGCTTGGTGACAGTGGTATGGCTGTCTTGGGGTTCAGGCTTGGTGACAGTGGTATGGCTGTCCTGGGGTTCAGGCTTGGTGACAGTGGTATGGCTGTCCTGGGGTTCAGGCTTGGTGGGCCCATCATTCCCAACACTGCACCCAGACCTCCTTGGATATGTAATTGTTAAAGTGCTCCATGCACACAATGCCATTTCCCCTTTTGCACCCTCGTGGCGCAGGGACTGCATGGGGAACACAGTGAGGGAGAAACTCTCTTCAGCTGGTGGTGCTGATGAGAGAGGGTGTGGTGGACTATACGGGTTGGTCCTGAGGGTGAGCGGTACTGTGGTCAATGTCTCCACCTAGTGGTCAAATACACAAATGGAACCACTAAAACAATTTGGGAGACAGGGCAATCATATTTCAACTGCAGTAGATATCATTGATGTAAAACTATTGCTATATAACACATGTTCAATATGTTAGGTATTGGGGGGACTGGACTACCAAGGGAATGGACTCTTCACAAAAAATATGATTGCCCTGTCTCCCAAATTGTTTTAGTGGTTCCAGGTTAAGACCTCTGGGGACTAAAGTCTCTAAAACATACTATAGTCATTTTCCAGGTTAAGACCTCTGGGGACTAAAGTCTCTAAAACATACTATAGTCCTTTTCCAGGTTAAGACCTCTGGGGACTAAAGTCTCTAAAACATACTATAGTCATTTTCCAGGTTAAGACCTCTGGGGACTAAAGTCTCTAAAACATACTATAGTCCTTTTCCAGGTTAAGACCTCTGGGGACTAAAGTCTCTAAAACATACTATAGTCCTTTTCCAGGTTAAGACCTCTGGGGTATAAAAGTCTCTAAAACATACTATAGTCCTTTTCCAGGTTAAGACCTCTGGGGACTAAAGTATCTAAAACATACTATAGTCCTTTTCCAGGTTAAGACCTCTGGGGACTAAAGTCTCTAAAACATACTATAGTCCTTTTCCAGGTTAAGACCTCTGGGGACTAAAGTATCTAAAACATACGATAGTCCTTTTCCAGGTTAAGACCTCTGGGGACTAAAGTCTCTAAAACATACTATAGTCCTTTTCCAGGTTAAGACCTCTGGGGACTAAAGTATCTAAAACATACTATAGTCCTTTTCCAGGTTAAGACCTCTGGGGACTTAAGTCTCTAAAACATACTATAGTCCTTTTCCAGGTTAAGACCTCTGGGGACTAAAGTCTCTAAAACATACTATAGTCATTTTCCAGGTTAAGACCTCTGGGGACTAAAGTCTCTAAAACATACTACAGTCCTTTTCCAGGTTAAGACCTATGGGGACTAAAGTCTCTAAAACATACTATAGTCCTTTTCCAGGTTAAGACCTCTGGGGACTAAAGTCTCTAAAACATACTATAGTCCTTTTCCAGGTTAAGACCTCTGGGGACTAAAGTCTCTAAAACATACTATAGTCCTTTTCCAGGTTAAGACCTCTGGGGACTAAAGTCTCTAAAACATACTATAGTCCTTTTCCAGGTTAAGACCTCTGGGGACTAAAGTCTCTAAAACATACTATAGTCCTTTTCCAGGTTAAGACCTCTGGGGACTAAAGTCTCTAAAACATACTATAGTCCTTTTCCAGGTTAAGACCTCTGGGGACTAAAGTCTCCTAAATCATACTATAGTCCTTTTCCAGGTTAAGACCTCTGGGGACTAAAGTCTCTAAAACATACTATAGTCCTTTTCCCAGGTTAAGACCTCTGGGTGACTAAAGTCTCTAAAACATACTATAGTCCTTTTCCAGGTTAAGACCTCTGGGGACTAAAGTCTCTAAAACATACTATAGTCCTTTTCCAGGTTTAGACCTCTGGGGACTAAAGTATCTAAAACATACTATAGTCCTTTTCCAGGTTAAGACCTCTGGGGACTAAAGTCTCTAAAACATACTATAGTCCTTTTCCAGGTTAAGACCTCTGGGGACTAAAGTCTCTAAAACATACTATAGTCCTTTTCCAGGTTAAGACCTCTGGGGACTAAAGTCTCTAAAACATACTATAGTCCTTTTCCAGGTTAATACCTCTGGGGAGTAAAGTCTCTAAAACATACTATAGTCCTTTTCCAGGTTAAGACCTCTGGGGACTAAAGTCTCTTAAACATACTATAGTCCTTTTCCAGGTTAAGACCTCTGGGGACTAAAGTCTCTAAAACATACTATGGTCCTTTTCCAGGTTAAGACCTCTGGGGACTAAAGTCTCTAAAACATACTATAGTCCTTTTCCAGGTTAAGACCTCTGGGGACTAAAGTCTCTAAAACATACTATAGTCCTTTTCCAGGTTAAGACCTCTGGGGACTAAAGTCTCTTAAACATACTATAGTCCTTTTCCAGGTTAAGACCTCTGGGGACTAAAGTCTCTAAAACATACTATAGTCCTTTTCCAGGTTAAGACCTCTGGGGACTAAAGTCTCTAAAACATACTATAGTCCTTTTCCAGGTTAAGACCTCTGGGGACTAAAGTCTCTAAAACATACTATAGTCCTTTTCCAGGTTAAGACCTCTGGGGACTAAAGTCTCTAAAACATACTATAGTCCTTTTCCAGGTTAAGACCTCTGGGGACTAAAGTCTCTAATAAAAAGCATGAGCTGGCGCACCCCCAGAGAACATTATTTAGTGTAGAGGTGCTGACTAACGGAGAATGAACTGGAAGATATAAAATATATATAGAGAGTCTCACACTCTGTATATCAACTGATGTCATGAATGATTGAACCAGGTTATGTAGACAAACAGTTCAATTAGTGCAACCATGAAAATAGAGAAGGGTGTGTCAACTGTGGGACCTTATATAGACAGGTGTGTGCCTTTCCAAATCATGTCCAATCAATTGAATTTACCACAGGTGGACTCCAATCAAGTTATAGAAACAGCTCAAGGATGATCAATGGAAACAGGATGCACCTGGGCTCAATTTAGTGTCTCATAACAAAGGGTCTGAATACTTATGTACATAAGTTTTTTTCATTTTGAATTTTTATACATTTGCAAACATTTCTATAAACCTATTTTTCGCTTTGTCATTATGGGGTATTGTGTGTAGATTGATGAGGACATTGTTTTATTTAATCAATTTTTAATAATAAGGCCGTAACGTAACAAAATGTGGAAAAAGTCAAGGGGTCACCTCTTTTCCATGTTAAATGTCAATAATAATATTAATAATAACATAATGTGTCACTGTTTGTTAAGGTAGTTAGACAGTGCAGCAACACAAGGCCATGTCCCATGTCTCTAACATATTTAGACAGTGCAGCAACACAAGGCCATGTCCCATGTCTCTAACATATTTAGACAGTGCAGCAACACAAGGCCATGTCCCATGTCTCTAACATATTTAGACAGTGCAGCAACACAAGGCCATGTCCCATGTCTCTAACATATTTAGACAGTGCAGCAACACAAGGCCATGTCCCATGTCTCTAACATATTTAGACAGTGCAGCAACACAAGGCCATGTCCCATGTCTCTAACATATTTAGACAGTGCAGCAACACAAGGCCATGTCCCATGTCTCTAACATATTTAGACAGTGCAGCAACACAAGGCCATGTCCCATGTCTCTAACATATTTAGACAGTGCAGCAACACAAGGCCATGTCCCATGTCTCTAACATATTTAGACAGTGCAGCAACACAAGGCCATGTCCCATGTCTCTAACATATTTAGACAGTGCAGCAACACAAGGCCATGTCCCATGTCTATAACATATTTAGACCACCCATGCACAAAAGTTGATATACAGAGTGTGAGACTCTCTATATATTTTTATATCTTCCAGCTCATTCTCCGTTAGTCAGCACCTCTACACTAAATAATGTTCTCTGGGGTGCGCCAGCTCATGCTTTTATTAGAGACTTTAGTCCCCAGAGGTCTTAACCTGGAAAAGGACTATAGTATGTTTTAGAGACTTTAGTCCCCAGAGGTCTTAACCTAGAAAAGGACTATAGTATGTTTTAGAGACTTTAGCCCCCAGAGGTCTTAACCTGGAAAAGGACTATAGTATGTTTTAGAAACTTTAGTCCCCAGAGGTCTTAACCTGGAAAAGGACTATAGTATGTTTTAGAGACTTTAGTCCCCAGAGGTCTTAACCTGGAAAAGGACTATAGTATGTTTTAGAGACTTTAGTCCCCAGAGGTCTTAACCTGGAAAAGGACTATAGTATGTTTTAGAGACTTTAGTCCCCAGAGGTCTTAACCTGGAAAAGGACTATAGTATGTTTTAGAGACTTTAGTCCCCAGAGGTCTTAACCTGGAAAAGGACTATAGTATGTTTTAGAGACTTTAGTCCCCAGAGGTCTTAACCTGGAAAAGGACTATAGTATGTTTTAGTGACTTTAGTCCCCAGAGGTCTTAACCTGGAAAAGGACTATAGTATGTTTTAGAGACTTTAGTCCCCAGAGGTCTTAACCTGGAAAAGGACTATAGTATGTTTTAGAGACTTTAGTCCCCAGAGGTCTTAACCTGGAAAAGGACTATAGTATGTTTTAGAGACTTTAGTCCCCAGAGGTCTTAACCTGGAAAAGGAATATAGTATGTTTTAGAGACTTTAGTCCCCAGAGGTCTTAACCTGGAAAAGGACTATAGTATGTTTTAGATACTTTAGTCCCCAGAGGTCTTAACCTGGAAAAGGACTATAGTATGTTTTAGAGACTATAGTCCCCAGAGGTCTTAACCTGGAAAAGGACTATAGTATGTTTTTAGAGACTTTAGTCCCCAGAGGTCTTAACCTGGAAAAGGACTATAGTATGTTTTAGATACGTTAGTCCCCAGAGGTCTTAACCTGGAAAAGGACTATAGTATGTTTTAGAGACTTAGTCCCAGAGGTCTTAACCTGGAAAAGGACTATCGTATGTTTTAGAGACTTTAGTCCCCAGAGGTCTTAACCTGAAAAGGACTATAGTATGTTTTAGAGACTTTAGTCTCCAGAGGTCTTAACCTGGAAAAGGACTATAGTATGTTTTAGAGACTTTAGTCACCCAGAGGTCTTAACCTGGAAAAGGACTATAGTATGTTTTAGAGACTTTAGTCCCCAGAGGTCTTAACCTGGAAAAGGACTATAGTATGATTTAGAGACTTTAGTCCCCAGAGGTCTTAACCTGGAAAAGGACTATAGTATGTTTTAGAGACTTTAGTCCCCAGAGGTCTAAACCTGGAAAAGGACTATAGTATGTTTTAGAGACTTTAGTCCCCAGAGGTCTTAACCTGGAAAGGACTATAGTATGTTTTAGAGACTTTAGTCCCCAGAGGTCTTAACCTGGAAAATGACTATAGTATGTTTTAGAGACTTTAGTCCCCAGAGGTCTTAACCTGAAAAGGACTATAGTATGTTTTAGAGACTTTAGTCCCCAGAGGTCTTAACCTGGAAAAGGACTATAGTATGTTTTAGAGACTTTAGTCCCCAGAGGTCTTAACCTGGAAAAGGACTATCGTATGTTTTAGAGACTTTAGGTCCCCAGAGGTCTTAACCTGGAAAAGGACTATAGTATGTTTTAGATACTTTAGTCCCCAGAGGTCTTAACCTGGAAAAGGACTATAGTATGTTTTAGAGACTTTAGTCCCCAGAGGTCTTAACCTGGAAAATGACTATAGTATGTTTTAGAGACTTTAGTCCCCAGAGGTCTTAACCTGGAAAAGGACTATAGTATGTTTTAGAGACTTTAGTCCCCAGAGGTCTTAACCTGGAAAAGGACTATCGTATGTTTTAGAGACTTTAGTCCCCAGAGGTCTTAACCTGGAAAAGGACTATAGTATGTTTTAGAGACTTTAGTCCCCAGTGGTCTTAACCTGGAACCACTAAAACAATTTGGGAGACAGGGCAATCATATTTTTTGTGAAGAGTCCATTCCCTTGGTAGTCCAGTCCCCCCCACCCCACAACTTGTTGTTGTTTATTTTCCAATACCTAACATATTGAACATGTGTTATATAGCAATGGTTTTACATCAATTATATCTACTGCAGTTGAAATATGATTGCCCTGTCTCCCAAATTGTTTTAGTGGTTCCATTTGTGTAATTGACCACTAGGTGGAGACATTGACCACAGTACCGCTCACCCTGAGGACCAACCTGTATAGTCCACCACACCCTCTCTCATCAGCACCACCAGCTGAAGACAGTTTCTCCCTCACTGTGTTCCCCATGCAGGCCCTGCGCCACGAGGGTGCAAAAGGGGGCAATGGCATTGTGTCCATGGAGCACTTTAACAATTCCATGTCCAAGGAGGTCTGGGTGCAGTGTTGGGAATGATGGGCTCACCAAGCCTGAACCCCCAGGACAGCCATACCACTGTCACCAAGCCTGAACCCCAGGACAGCCATACCACTGTCACCAAGCCTGAACCCCAGGACAGGCATACCACTGTCACCAAGCCTGAACCCCAGGACAGCCATACCACTGTCACAACTGTGACTCTGATTAAATGAACATGTCCAACATTCAGTCACAGACACACACACACATACAGACACACACACACAGACACACACACATACAGACACACACACACACAGACACACACCACAAACGTTCAGGTGTTTAGTTTTGCCTAGATGTTGTTTGGTTGAGAAAGACCATTTAGTGGAGGGGAAAATAATACAATATTTATTTTTTATATTTATTATTATTTCTGCCAAATGAAATGTTGAACATGGCAATGTTGCTCTCATGGTCTCAATAAAGATCTACAATATTTAGTTGCATCTCATGATCTATGCCCTTTTTCATTCTGTTCCAATTCAGCCCAAGCACTGTTCCAATTAAGCCAGACCATGGGGTAAACTGGAACACTTCACTCCTTGTAGTTAAGACAACACCATTCATTTGCAGTTTGATTTACATATATAATAACCACACCCTTTTGTAAAGGACAGACGTAGGTTGTTTGTATCAAGTTTTGGACACACCACCATAAAGGATCTCTGAGAAACTGACAAAAAGGTGAAAAGTGTTACAACCATCTCCGGTCTCCCCTACATGTTCAACTTAATAGACATGTTTTCCATCTCAAGAGGTCAAATAAAACAAATGTCTATAGTGCCTATTAAGTGCAGGGCCGGCGCCACCAGGGGGCAGAAGAGGGCAATGCCCCCTTAGTTGGAATATTGTGCCTCCTCAGTTCTGTATCCATATTCTGTCCCACAATCTGCCCCCTCCGTCATGCCCAACCCATTTGTTGTATGCTTCATTCATGCAACTCCCTTGCACGCATCATACCTACGTCATACACATTTTACCGGTTAGAAGGGCAGGGTCAATTTGACCGATTAGGTTTACTTTCAAAGTTACGTACTACAAAAAAAAAAAAACATTCACCGCGCAGCTGGATGGAATTTAGCTAATGTTAACAGTTGGGTAGGTAGCTGATAGTATGATGGATATTAGAAAGTGGCTTCTCCAGGGCACAACGGCAGCATCGGATCAAAGCGGCGGGGAGGTGGAGAAGCCTGCCACATAGAGGCCAAAGGCAAGGCCGCTGAGCCGACCCTAATCACCGAAGCCAAGGCCGCTGGTCCGACGCTAATCACCGAGGTCAAGGCCGCTGAGCCTACGCTAATCACCGAGGCCAAGGCCGCTGAGCCGACGCTAATCACCGGGCCAAGGCCGCTGAGCCGACGCTAATCACCGAGGCCAAGGCCGCTGAGCCGACGCTAATCACCGAAGCCAAGGCCGCTGAGCCAACGCTAATCACCGAGGCCAAGGCCGCTGAGCCGACGCTAATCACCGAGGCCAAGGCCGCTGGGCCGACGCTAATCACCGAGGCCAAGGCCGCTGGGCCGACGCTAATCACAGAGGCCAAGGCCGCTGAGCCCAGCAGCAAAGGCACCTGCTCAACCGTCTTGCAGCCTGGTGACATAGGAGGTAACCAACCCGGCCTGCAGCCGCCAAGACCGACCCTAGCAGCAGCACCTCCAGTATATTACAAGCACCGACGCCTCCGTTAGTGCCTGATGACCTCGGTGATGAGGAGCCAGCGCAGGTTTGTCTGGGGAAATACCCAACCCGCCTGTACTGTGGGAGAAAACTGACATTTTATAGCATGTGGTTCAAAGGCAGAGAGTGACTGCTGCAAGACAGATGCAGTTTGATGAGTTATGGGAGAAATACAAGCACACAGACACCCCCGCTCCAAGCAAACGGCAAAGAGTAGTGAGTAGTAATCTGAAACAACATGTGGTGGAAACAAAACAATGGGCCAGCTAGAAGAGGACAATGAGAGGGAGTGTAACAGACTGTTTTTCAGCACTCTGGATGCTGTACTGGGAGAAATGTCAGCAAGATTTAACCAACGAAACAGCCAACTTGCCTTGCACCCAGAGAATGAAACCTTTATGGATGTGGAAAAAGTGGAACCACTGCTGGACTTAATCTCAGGAGATTTTGTGGAAACTGAGTTTACTGTCGCACGCCAGTTTCTACAGACTGAAATCGCCCGATCTGGAGAAGAAAAATGGACAACGCAGAGCATTTTGGAGAGATTCTCCGGGCCTCTAACAGCAATGTCTACTGTGATGATGGCATTGAAGCTGGGATTAACATTTGGAACATCCAAGGGCAACTTGCGAGAACTCTTTTTCAACATAGAAAAACGAATTCAGTGAGCACAGACGGAGCATGTTGCACAGGAGGAAAGAGCAGCTGATTCAACTGACATTTGAGAGGGATCTTACAAGCAAATTCCGTGGGGAGTGGAAGGAGAGACTGCTGAGGAGGTTCAACACAGCATCAAGGCGGCTGCAACTCTTTTGAATCTGGGTAAGAACAGGCAGCCTGGCTGGGCTTGGAGTATTTAGTTATTTGCTAGCTTTTGGAAATGCGTGGCAAACGTCAGAAATAGGCGTAGACGTGATTTTCTTTATTGGCATTGCTGCCAAGTCTACTGCTTGATTTCTGTGATTGGATTGGAAAAGTTTGGTTTATAATATATTCGGATTGTTTTTAATGTTGTTTTATAATGTAGAAGAGGTGCTTTGCATTACATTGATGAGGGTGGGCAGACCTTGACCAATGGTTGAGTAACGATGTAGCTATTGTGTTGCCATTAACAACTCGTTGCTATGGAATACTAATGTCTCTGTTATCATACGCAGCGTAGGACGGCACTCTGGTGGGAAGACAGCTTGGTAGCTGAGTTCAAGCTGCATTGGACCGATAAGTCCTGGTAGTGCATTGTACATTATTGTTTGCTTTCCGCGATTGGAAATGCTTTGTATTGGCATGAGGAAGTGTTATTACGGTAATTAGCAACTGTTTTGCATTGGATTGGCATGAGGAAGTGTTATTATGGTAATTAGCAACTGTTTTGCATTGGATTGATGGGTATTGTGCATGTAGCTGTGTAGCGTTGTCATAACTTGCAATTTCTGGAGGCGGTTATGAATTGTCCACGTTTGTAAAGCCGGTGCAGTAGCCTGTATTCTTGCGGCAAGACAGCCGTGCGTGGCTGCAAACACATTGTGTGTAATTGTACTATCGATTATTATCCACCCTGTGTTATCAGCAAGCGAAAATAGTTGTGCCCCCTTAGTAATTTCTGATGCCCCCTTGCCGAGTTAATCCTACCGCCGGGCCTGGGTTACAGGTGAAATAAATTATGGTGAATGTGCAAGGTGATGAGATTGATGCTCCTTTCCAATAAATATCGAGGGTCTTATTCTGGTGACATGTTGATCGATGCTTGGCTGCTAATGAAGGTAGTTATGTGGCACTACATTAGATCACTCAAATATGGTATCCATGCGCGCTGCAGGATACATTCAGAGTAAGAATTTGTGATTAGTCCGGAGTCCCGGCTAGTGCTGCGGCTGACCCCCTTAAATACCTGCTGCCTCAGTACATTCACCTCTTCCTTTTCTCACCTCATTCATTTGTCTTGGAGATGAGAGGCTGGTGGTAGACAGAGGAAAAGGAAACCAGGTAGAAAGAGGAGGATACAGGGCATTCAGAAAGTATTCTGACCCCTTGACTTTTTCCACATTTTGTTACGTTACAGCAATCTACAATTGATTAAATAAATAACAGTCCTCATCAAATCAAATCAAATGTTATTTGTCACATACTGTCACGCCCTGGCTCTGGGGACTCTTTCATGTTGAGCCAGGGTGGTTCCCAATCAGAGGCAGCTGTAGCTTGTTGTCTCTGATTGGGGACCATACTTAGGCAGCCTGTTAGGCACTGTTATTTGGTGGGATCTTGTTCCGAAAGGTTTGTGTTATTTAACCTAGGACTTCACGTATCGTTTGTTGTTTTTTGTTCGTGAGTGTACTTAATAAAGTATGTACGCCTATCACGCTGCGCCTTGGTCCGCTTCATCTTATAACGATCGTGACACATACACGTGTTTAGCAGATGTTATAGCGGGTGTAGCGAAATGCTTGTGCTTCTAGCTCCGACAGTGCAGTAATATCTAACAAGTAATATCTAACAATTTCACAACATATACCCACTACACACGAAACTAGTAAGGAATGGGATTTAAGAATATATACATATATGGACAAGCAATGACAGAGCAGCATGGACTAAGATACAGTAGAATATTATAGAATAGAATGCAGTATATACATATGAGATGAGTAGTGCAAGATATGTAAACATTATTCATGGTTAACTAGTCTGTATATTCCACTGATTCATATTGATACCAGTCCATTCATTGTCTGTAAAAGTGGGTAAAAACAGAAAAACATATAACTGTAGCTATGTGGTCTTTACTTGGGTGTGTTTCAGCAGGGTGAGGTCAGAGAGATGCTTCCAAGTCAGTATTTTTCTGAACTCATAAAATCCTTCACACAATCTAATGGGATGAATGTTCAACCCCATTAAAATAACCATAAGGTCTATATAGTACCTTTAAGTTAAGACCTCACAGATCTGTTCATGGCAAAGCAGTTCATTTAATGATATTAATTGATTCTTAAAGAATATAACTTTTTTAATCATGAGCCTCATCTTGAGGAGTCACCTGTGACAGTATTCATAAAGAGTAGGAGTACTGATCTAGGATCAATTTGGCCTTTTAGATCATATTGAAACAGATTAGATGGACAGGGGGGACCTGATCCTAGATCAGCACTCCTACTCTGAGACACACTGTCTTTATGAATAAGGGCCCAGGAGTCACCAGGACCAAGAAACCGAACACATACTGTTGCAAAGTCTAGTTACAGCAGGTGTTTACAGCCATCTAGTGGAGGATACCAATAAAACACTTGATTATCAGGGTCGGGAGATCGCTGAGCTGAAACAGAACGTGAAATAGCCTTCATTTCTCAGAACAAGAATAGACTGACGAGTTTTAGAAGAAAATTCTTTGTTTCTGGACATTTTGAGGCTGTAATCGAACCCACAATTGCTGATGCTCCAGATACCCAACTAGTCTCAAGAAGGCCAGTTTTATTGTTTCTTTAATCATCACAACAGTTTTCAGCTGTGCTAACATAATTACAAATGGGTTTTCTAATGATCAATTAGCCTTTTAAAATGATACACTTGTCTTAGCAAACACAACGTGCCATTAGAACACAGGACTGATGGTTGCTGATAATGGGCCTCTGTACGCCTATGTAGATATTCCATTAAAAATCAGCCGTTTCCAGCTACAATAGCCATTTACAACATTAGCAATGTCTACACTGTATTTCTGATCAATTTGATGTTATTTTAATGGACAAAAAAATTGTTTCGAAAACAAGGACATTTCAAAGTGACCCCAAACTTTTTTAACAGTAGTGTATATCAGAACAAATAGCAGCAGGATTGGTTATACAGCTAGAGACTCAATACTGTTAAAATATATATCAGAACAAATAGCAGCAGGAATGGTTATACAGCTAGAGACACAATACTGTTAAAATATATATCAGAACAAATAGCAGCAGGAATGGTTATACAGCTAGAGACACAATACTGTTAAAATATACATCAGTATATTATGGAAACTAGTTATTGCAGTTAAATACAATTATATAAAACCACACATACAATCACCCTCCTGAGTTGCATCAGCCCACCCCTCCAACCCCTCCTGGGACCACCCCAACCCACCCTCCAACCCCTCCCGGGACCACCCCCAACCCACCCTCCAACCCCTCCTGGGACCACCCCAACCCACCCTCCAACCCCCTCCTGGGACCACCCCAACCCACCCTCCAACCCCCCTCCTGGGACCACCCCCATCCCACCCTCCAACCCCTCCTGGGACCACCCCAACCCACCCTCCAACCCCTCCTGGGACCACCCCAACCCACCCTCCAAACCCTCCTGGGACCACCCCAACCCACCCTCCAACCCCTCCTGGGACCACCCCAACCCACCCTCCAACCCCTCCTGGGACCACCCAAACCCACCCTCCAACCCCTCCTGGGACCAACCCAACCCACCCTCCAACCCCTCCTGTGACCACCCCAACACACCCTCCAACCCCTCCTGGGACCACCCCAACCCACCCTCCAACCCTCCTGGGACCACCCCCAACACACCCAACCTGATCTCCATTAAATGAAATACTAAATCAAGGTACACATTTGCACAAAAATGATAATTAACGGTCAATCTGTTGGGTAAAACCCACTACAGGAGTTATTTTATGGTTTCAGCTGCATTTGTTGTTTGGCTAGCCCCATGAATCCTAGCAGTGGATAGTTCTAAATAAATGATATCTATAAAAGTGCTGATCCAATGAGGTGTGGTGGTTGCCATCTTAGTTCCAACATCTTTTTAGCTGCTGTCCAACCTGACAACATTTTACGCTCTTTGCTGTAATGACAGTGGTGAATTATCATTCAGTAATCAGTTTGGGGGAACAAGGTATGAGGATACCTCTTTCCAAAACATGTCCCCTGGTCACTCCCAGTACATATGATTAAAGGAGTCCAAGGCACCTTGATTACATAGATCACACAGAGGAGCGGTTGTGATTTCTATTAAACAATGTTTTCTAGGTGGAAGGTTTATCCTGTGTATGAGATTAAAATGTATCAGCTGATAATTAGGATTGTTAGATGAACCCACTAAGTTCCTGATGAACTCAACTGGTGAGCCTCTTTGGCAGCTAGTTCCATGGACACACTGATTCCAATGTCCTTTGCCAAGGTCAGATGACTTTCAGTCAACAGTCTCTTTTGTGTAGCTTCACTCCGTAGCCCACAGAGCTCACACCCAGTGGCTCTCCAGGACCAGGTTCAGAGAACACCTGACTCACTGATAATAGTCTAACACCTGGAAGGACAAGGGATTCACTAAAATTATATTTAGTGGGTTTTAATGAAGGGTTTTAATTGAAGATATTGTTTAAAGATATTGTCCATCATGTTGTGTGCAGAAGAGGCTTTGGCCTTCTGGGCTTGTTCAATGACAAGGCCATTATGGAAAGAGTTTTTCAGCTGTAGAGACACAAAAACACAGTAATTCAGTATATCTGGTCCTCCATTATGGAAAGAGTTGTTCAGCTGTAGAAACACAACAACACAGTAATTCAGTATATCTGGTCCTCCATTATGGAAAGAGTTGTTCAGCTATAGAGACACATCAACACAGTAATTCAGTATATCTGGTCCTCCATTATGGAAAGAGTTGTTCAGCTGTAGAAACACATCAACACAGTAATTCAGTATATCTGGTCCTCCATTATGGAAAGAGTTGTTCAGCTGTAGAAACACATCAACACAGTAATTCAGTATATCTGGTCCTCCACCATGGAAAGAGTTGTTCAGCTATAGAGACACAACAACACAGTAATTCAGTATATCTTGTCCTCCATCATGGAAAGAGTTGTTCAGCTGTAGAGACACAACAACACAGTAATTCAGTATATCTGGTCCTGGTTGCCATAGTTACAGTAGGAACCCATGTTGATGAGCTACAGGCATTTAGAATTTTAACACAAAAGCTTAAATGAAGAGAAAAGTATCCTGTTTCAGGTCAGGGGCCGTATCCACAAACCATCTCAGAGTAGGAGTACTGATCCAGGATCAGTTTAGCCTTTTAGATCATATAATGAATAAGATTATATGGGCAGATCCTAGATCAGCACTCCTACTATGAGGCCCAGTATCCTGTTTCAGGTCAGTTCTACCTTTCTGTCTGAAAATGGAATGTTCTGAACATCCTGAAATCATAGCTTCATACTAGACTTGGGTAAATGATTCATAATGTTAGGTACTGTATTTTAGATGCACTTAATTTCCACTGATCTTTGCACCTTTGGGACTATTCCATTCCATTTAAACAATAACTCGTAGTTGTGGTAAGAATAAATTGTGGTGTGACAGTGGCACTCTGACTCCACCTAGTGGTGTCCCCACAGAGTTACATATGGGGATCCCTCTCCACCTGCCATGTCATATCAACAAATATGGTTGAGGGTTTGCATCACTGGGTTCACTCAGGTGCTGTAGTACAGGACGTGTTCTGGATCTCTTTCACACTGAGGACAGTCATAGTCTCCTGAAGGAGCAGGTTTCTGCCAGTATCTGGTGATGCACTGTCTGCAGAACCCGTGTCCACAGGTGATAGAGACTGGATCCCTCAGCACCTGCTGACACACTGCACACCTGGACTGATCCTCTGGCAGAGAGCTGAAAGAACAATGTGATCGTTCACTGCTATTTCTCAATGAATGTGATGTCATAATGAACTTTTAACAGAGCAGAGTAAGCAACAGGTACTGATATAACAGAGTGAGTTCTGTCCCTTTCTCCCCGACCCAGGAAGTGAACTCAAAACCCTCTGAACAATAAAAGTACTGTTGAAAGTATTGTCTCACTCATACTAACCTTTAATCAAAGGGCGTTGTTCTGCTGATAAAATGTGGAGACTGACAATGGACCAGTTACTCTTCATAGAGACAGCTGGGTACTGGAGACTCTACTCTCTGGGTCTTGTTGGAGTCTCTGACAGCTGGGTACTGGAGACTCTACTCTCTGGGTCTGGTTGGAGTCTCTGACAGCTGGGTACTGGAGACTCTACTCTCTGGGTCTGGTTGGAGTCTCTGACAGCTGGGTACTGGAGACTCTACTCTCTGGGTCTGGTTGGAGTCTCTGACAGCTGGGTACTGGAGACTCTACTCTCTGGGTCTGGTTGGAGTCTCTGACAGCTGGGTACTGGAGACTCTACTCTCTGGGTCTGGTTGGAGTCTCTGACAGCTGGGTACTGGAGACTCTACTCTCTGGGTCTGGTTGGAGTCTCTGACAGCTGGGTACTGGAGACTATATTCTCTGGGTCTGGTTGGAGTCTCTGACAGCTGGGTACTGGAGACTCTACTCTCTGGGTCTGGTTGGAGTCTCTGACAGCTGGGTACTGGAGACTCTACTCTCTGGGTCTGGTTGGAGTCTCTGACAGCTGGGTACTGAGACTCTACTCTCTGGGTCTGGTTGGAGTCTCTGACAGCTGGGTACTAGAGACTCTACTCTCTGGGTCTGGTTGGAGTCTCTGACAGCTGGGTACTGGAGACTATATTCTCTGGGTCTGTACAATATTTCCACAATGTATTTTTTGTTTGTTCACCCACACCGCTTCTCACAAAGACACAGCGGTTTGAACCAAAAATCTCTCATTTGGACTCCAGACCAAAGGACACATTTCCACCAGTCCAATGTACATTTCTCGTGTTTTTTGGCCCAAGCAGGTCTCTTCTTCTTATTGGTGTCCTTTAGTAGTGATTTCTTTGCAGAAATTTGACCATGAAGGCCTCGATTCGCACAGTCCCCTCTTAACAGTTGATGTTGAGATGTGTCTGTTACTTGAACTCTGTGAAGCATTTATTTGGTCTGCAACTTCTGAGGCTGGTAACTCTAATGAACTTATCCTCTGCAGCAGAGGTAACTTTGGGTCTTCCGTTCCTGTGGCGGTCCTCATGAGAGCCAGTTTCATCATAGCGCTTGATGGTTTTTGCGACTGCACTTGAAGAAACTTTCAAAGTTCTTGAAATGTTCCGTATTGACTGACCTTCATGTCTTAAAGTAATGATGGACTGTCGTTTCTCTTTGCTTATTTGAGCTGTTCATACCATAATATGGACTTGGTCTTTTACCAAATAGGGATATCTTCTGTATACCCCCCCTACCTTGGCACAACACAACTGATTGGCTCAACCACATTAAGAAGGAAATAAATTAACTTTTAAGAAGGCACACCTGTTATTTGAAATGCATTCCAGGTGACTTCCTCATGAAGCTGGTTGGAGAGAATGCCAAGAGTGTGCAAAGCTGTCATCAAGGCAAAGGGTGGCTATTTGAAGAATCTCAAATGTGTTATTTCATTGTTTTGATGTCTTCACTATTATTCTACAATGTAAAAAATTGTAAAAATAAAGAAAAACCCTTGAATGAGTAGGTGTGTTCAAACTTTTGACTGGCAGTACTAGTCAAATGTTGGCATTCTCTCAACCAGCTTCATGAGGTAGTCACCTGGAATACACTTCAATTAACAGGTTCTGGTTGGATGACGTCCTCCGGACGTTGTCATAATTACTGTGTTAGTCTATGGAAGGGGGTAAGAACCATTAGCCTCCTAGGTTTTGTATAGATGTCAATGTACCCAGAGGAGGACGGAAGCTAGCTGTCCTCCGGCTACACCCTGGTGCTACCCTACAGAGTGCTGTTGAGGCTACTGTAGACCTTCATTGTGATTTAATCAATTATTTGGTGACATTAATATATTTAGTATAGTTTGATCTAAAAAAGGCTAACTTTTAAAAATATTTTACCATTTTTATGAAGTTCACTGAGGAGGATGGTCCTCCCTTCCTCCTCTGAGGAGCCTCCACTGATTTAAATGTCATATTCTTATAAAAAATTAAACATTTAGAACTGCTCTTCTTTCATCTGTTTTATTAACCATCATTAGTCAAATCTGTGACATGTAAATTCCATTCAGTGTAATTGTGTTTATACAGAAGCAGGATTGTTTGGTCAACAATTTGACAAATAAACATTTTACAGACAGGAATATTTACAAACACAAATGAAAAACCAATAACAACAAGATCAATGAATTCTAAATGAGAACCTTTAACAACAGTGGTGATTCATTCTATTAATTACTATTTTACAATGTCTATCAACTTCAGTGGTGTATAATCATGACTATTTCGATATAATAATCATCTGTTAACTAGTGACTAGAGAGTTCATATCAATTCTTCTTCCAGTGTGTCTTACTGAACATGACCATGATTACAGTGAAACATCATGTGTTTGGCACAGGGACCACATGACACAGAGACATTGAAGAGGAGTCATCCCAAAGCTGAAACCCTGGATAGAGGGGCTCAGTGAATGTGGTGTGGAATGTGTTCAGGTGGGTCAGTGTGTCAGAGGAAACTCTGTAGAAGGACAGAGTGCCGGCTGGCCAGTCCAGATACACTCCTACTCTGTGGGAGCTGGAGGAGGGGACGTCTATGATAGTGTGATTGTCATTGTGCCAGGCAGTGTAACGGTTGTTAAAGCAGCTCAGACACCAGGATTTGTCATTCTGTCCAAGTACACAGTCATCATCACCCCCTCCTCTCCTGCTGATTCCTTTATATGTCACTCCTATATCAGCCCCACTCCCACTCCACTCTACCTCCCAGTAACAGCGCCCAGTCAGACCCTCTCTACACAGCACCTGTTCACAGTCCTCAAATCTCTCTGGGTGATCAGGATACGGCTGCTCCTCATCCTCCATGTCACCTTTCTGTTCTCCTCAGACAGAGAGAAGAATCTGTTTACTGTGTTTGGGTCCAGTGTGAGATCACAGACAGCTGATGGGGAAGACCAGGTATATTACAAATCATCTTCACATCACATCAGAATGTTAATGTTTCTAGGTATTAAAGGGCCACATCAGAATGTTAATGTTTCTAGGTATTAAAGGGCCACATCAGAATGTTATTGTTTCTAGTTAGTAAAGGGCCACATCAGAATGTTAATGTTTCTAGGTATTAAAGGGCCACATCAGAATGTTAATGTTTCTAGGTATTAAAGGGCCACATCAGAATGTTAATGTTTCTAGGTATTAAAGGGCCACATCAGAATGTTTTGTTTCTAGGTATTAAAGGGCCACATCAGAATGTTAATGTTTCTAGGTATTAAAGGGCCACATCAGAATGTTAATGTTTCTAGGTATTAAAGGGCCACATCAGAATGTTAATGTTTCTAGGTATTAAAGGGCCACATCAGAATGTTAATGTTTCTAGTTATTAAAGGGCCACATCAGAATGTTATTGTTTCTAGGTATTAAAGGGCCACATCAGAATGTTATTGTTTCTAGGTATTAAAGGGCCACATCAGAATGTTAATGTTTCTAGGTATTAAAGGGCCACATCAGAATGTTAATGTTTCTAGGTATTAAAGGGCCACATCAGAATGTTAATGTTTCTAGTTATTAAAGGACCAAGGAAAGGTTATTTAAGACTTGCTGAATGATGATATGTTATACTGTATGGTCATTTAAAACACAAACACACAGCAAAACATAACCCCAGAGTGAAGTCATATTAGTGTAACCACACATACATAGCTCACTTATCAAGCAAGCTCTGAAAAATGATTTCATTATTTTCTAACCCCCTTACTATAAAAAAAGACTGAGTAATAACAAGCTAATTCTTCCCAGCAGTTAACACTCACATTTTCTAGGCCAAGGTTTGATTGTGTTCACTCCACCAGGTTTCACACTGTAGGGGGAGCAGAAGAACAGACAGTTAGTAAATGTAAATCTCTCTCACTAACCTGATAACTATCATTTATCATATGTAACTAACCTGATAACTATCAATTATCATAACTAACCCGATAACTATCAATTATCCTAACTAACCTGATAACTATCAATGATCATAACTAACCTGATTGTTATCAATTATCCTAACTAACCTGATAACTATCAATGATCATAACTTACCTGATTGTTATCAATAATCCTAACTAACCTGATAACTATCAATAACCATACATAACCTGATAACTAACCTGATAACTATCAATATCATAACTAACCTGATAACTATCAATTATCATAACTAACCTGATAACTATCAATTAGCATAACTAACCTGATAACTATCAATTATCATAACTAACCTGATAACTATCAATTATCATAACTAACCAGATAACTACAATTATCATAACTAACCTGATAACTATCAATTATCATAACTAACCTGATAACTATCAATTATCATAACTAACCAGATAACTATAAATTATCATACTTAACCTGATAACTATCAATTATCATAACTAACCTGATAATTATCAATGTTCATAGCTAACTTGATAACTATCAATTATCATAACTAACCAGATAACTATCAATTATCATAACTAATCTGATAACCATCAATTATCATAACTAACCAGATAACTATCAATTATCATAACTAACCTGATAACTATAAATTATCATAACTAACCAGATAATTATAAATTATCATACCTAACCTGATAACTATCAATTATCAGAACTAACCTGATAATTATCAATGTTCATAACTAACCTGATAACTATCAATGATCATAACTAACCTGCTAGCTATCAATTATCATAACTAACCTGATAATTATCAAAACTAACCCAAACTCAGAAACATTTCTTACAGTATTGTGTTGACGCTGTGATTACAGCTTGCAAGGAAATGACTTCACCAAATCATGAACAAACTGCTCTATGCCGGTGCCTCCTTGCCAACTCTGCCTGGGTCTCTGAGAAACTGTCATAAGGCCGATCCGAGAGTTCAGGCAGGTGATTGAGGAGAGCTGGTGCTTTGATGAACGTTGGGTTCCATAGCCTACAAGTATCTGTATTGCACTCGCTCTAACGGGGGCAGGTTGTCGTCATTGTTGGGTAGGGCTGCCGCGACAAAGACAGGTAGTGAGGGGGGAATTTGGGGAACCAGATGAGATGGTTGTGTTTCAAGGGGTGCTCATCCTGTCCCCTACACCTTTGGAATAGAACAGGCTGCTTGTTGTAGTACGTTCTTAGCCTCCAACTGAAATAACTAGCCTGAACTAGAGCACAGCTGTTGCTGCATTATTAGTGTGGTCTTATCGTGTTCTTCTGGATTCTAAGTAATGAACCTGAATCTGTGACCCCTTCAGGCCACTGTAGTTTATTCACCTGCAACTTGCCATGCCAGCCGGCTCAGCAATGGGGCACATGCTCAGACTGCTCAGGAGGTTCTCGTCAGCTGGGCAAGTTTAGTGTTTTTAAATGTTCTGTCCCATTTTGTTGCAGACTGTATCTTAAAGTGGGCTGGGTCCTATATGACTGTATCACTATATGATGTGCGTCTTTGACCATGTGTATTGGGCTAATGTTCCCTGTTAGCAGGAATTCACGTTTGCAGAGTATCACTTTTGTGCAGTGTGTCACCTTCTAGTGCGTAATGACGGTCAAAGCCTTTCATTATAACACAGAGCTTGTTTATTCCTACTGAAGCTCAGGTTGAATCACATAGCCTACTGATGCTCAGGTTGAATCACATAGCCTACTCATGCTCAGGTTGAATCACATAGCCTACTCATGCTCAGGTTGAATCACATAGCCTACTCATGCTCAGGTTGAATCACATAGCCTACTGATGCTCAGGTTGAATCACATAGCCTACTGATGCTCAGGTTGAATCACATAGCCTACTGATGCTCAGGTTGAATCACATAGCCTACTCATGCTCAGGTTGAATCACACAGCCTACTCATGCTCAGGTTGAATCACATAGCCTACTCATGCTCAGGTTGAATCACATAGCCTACTGATGCTCAGGTTGAATCACATAGCCTACTGATGCTCAGGTTGAATCACATAGCCTACTGATGCTCAGGTTGAATCACATAGCCTACTCATGCTCAGGTTGAATCACATAGCCTACTCATGCTCAGGTTGAATCACATAGCCTACTGATGCTCAGGTTGAATCACATAGCCTACTGATGCTCAGGTTGAATCACATAGCCTACTGATGCTCAGGTTGAATCACATAGCCTACTGATGCTCAGGTTGAATCACATAGCCTACTGATGCTCAGGTTGAATCACACATAGCCTACTGATGCTCAGGTTGAGTCATAGACTACATCCATTTTGTAGGCCACCTCACATCTTATCCACATTATCCTATGAACTTGATTGTAATAAAGTATTACAATGTTTTCCTCAGGTGGTTGTGTGTTGGTGTGTTCAGACCTCTGATGCCGGCCCATACTGGTTAATGCAAAGATGGTGTTAGCACTATGCTACTGTGATCAATCCAGTCCTTGTCCCTCCACTCAGGTGGTCTACTCTGATCAATCCAGTCCTTGTCCCTCCACTCAGGTGGTCTACTGTGATCAATCCAGTCCTTGTCCCTCCACTCAGGTGGTCTACTGTGATCAATCCAGTCCTTGTCCCTCCACTCAGGTGGTCTACTCTGATCAATCCAGTCCTTGTCCCTCCACTCAGGTGGTCTCAAGCTCTATTACAGTAAATCAATCATCAACACACATTGACATAAACCCTCTACATACTTGAGTTTCTCCAGTCTGCAGTGTGGATCCTCCAGTCCAGCAGAGAGCAGTCTGACTCCTGAGTCTCCTGGGTGATTGTAGCTCAGGTCCAGCTCTCTCAGGTGTGAGGGGTTTGACCTCAGAGCTGAGACCAGAGAAACACAGCCTTCCTCTTCGACTGCACAGAGCGACAACCTGCAGAGAGTTAAACATTATTTCAAAATCACACTGCTCAGAGGCGACCCTTCATTCAGGGCAGGTGTTTTGAGCTGTTTTGAGCCCCACCAGTTTAGCTTTAAAAAAGAGCCTGTTTTGCTTGTTATTTTGGCATTAACACGTGTCAGATATCAGTTTGCAAACAATGTAAAAAAATATTATAATAATTGAGTTAATAAAGCCGCATACAAACATTGTCTCTTTTTTGCTTTCTTGAGTAAGGCAGCTCCAAAATGCAGGTGTTTTAGCCTAGCTCAGTGCTTTCTGTGGTGGTGGGGCAAGCCAGAAGAAAATACAGAGCGTTGCTTCGTGATTGGCTCAGTGTTCTGTCACTCATGGAGACTCTACGTCACCGTAACATCTAAGGGGAGAGCTCGAAAATTCAAGCTCCTTGGGTGCTCCCATAGAATTACATTAGAAGTGCCCATCCCAGAAGGCTCAAGGTCATTGGCCACAGATAAAATGACGTCAAATCACGTTATATCTACAGTAGCTTTGATTGGACTGATCCTATCAACATCATACTAGGAAGCTAGCAGTCATCATCATGAATCAAGTCGACAATCTACTGGCAAATCCTTTTCAAACCTTTTCACATGAAGATAAATTATGGAGGGAAATTATAGATAAAACGTATCAGTGCTCATCGGCCATTGGACATAAACATTACACAACAAGTTGGAAATTGCAAATTCAACAATGAGTGGTTTAGAAGGAATCAGTGGCTAACTGCAAGCATTGCAAAGCGATCACTAGCCTGCTATACCGTGGAGTGGATGTGTGGTCCAAGTCTGGGTTTAAGGGTCTCTTTTCCAAGCTTAAAAGGATAAACATTCACATGTAACATCATGGGCCAGAAAAGGTTGAATACATTGGCCATGCTGTTAATCCAGCATGACTTCTGTCGCTTTCAAAACAACTGGAAACTCGGAACTTGGAAATCTCAGACTTCAGTGAGTTCGAGACAACTGGGAACTCTGAAAAAAACGAGCTCCGACTGGGAAAATACGTTTTGAACGGTCATCCAACTTGTAATTCTAAGTCGGGAACTTGGGCCTCTTTCTAGAGCTCCGACCTGAAAGTCACTAACGTCATGATTCGACCTTGTTTTTTTCTGAGTTCCCAGTTGTCTTGAAAGCACCATAAATCCAGAGAATGCCAGACTTTGATGATAAAGTTTGATGACAAAATTTGCCCACGAAGGACCGCCGCGCCACCTTCCTGTTCAATTGAGCACAGAACAACAAGGTGAGTCCAAAAATGCATTGTACGCTACTGCATAAATTATGTAATATGCCTGGGAGATATGTATACTGCAGCTAAGAAAATAATACTAAGTGTATGTTGTGTAGTAAGCTGTTAGTAGCCCATGTGCCTCACCCTAATAATTTGGTCAATTTTCCCCTCATAGTTTAGCTTACTGTTCTGACTTGGTGGTGCACATGTAGCCTATAGCCTGTTTTAGAGAAATGTAATCATTGAATATTGTAAGAGCTTTCATTGTCTGCTTATATGCCCCTTTATTTATCCTACGGTTCTGACTTGGTGTACAGGGAGAACACTGTAAGAACGGCCCATGTTCTGAATTCTGTCGCTGTACATTTCAAAAGTGCTGAACACATAGTTATATTGACTACGTCCGTCTTAGCTCGCTCATTAATGTCTTCATCTAAATTATGGATTGCCTCTTATCCGCTCGTCGTCCCCTTATGCCATAGTTTGGACATCTCAATTGTCAGTAGTAACCACATTTGTTTAAGCAAGTCAGCCATATCAGCTATGTGTTTTTAAAAGGCAGTAAATGAGGCTGAATGAACTGTTTTGCTGCCAGACAAGGCTCTGCTGATAGCCAGGTGTAGCAGTGGTAAGGTGTTGGGACTGCTGTTGGGACAGCTTTATGTAGGCCCTAACAGTTTGTGGGCACCGTTTGTCACCATTATAGTGCAATGAATGTATTGTTTAGTGTTGTGTTGTGTAGTGACTTTGCCCCACCAAGATTTACGTGCTAAAATCGCCACTGACACTGCTATTCTTTGGTACTGAAAAGAAAAAGTGGCAGCTTCATTAAATTAAAATAAAATAAAAAATGTCTCTATATATTGTCAGTCAAAGGTCAGATGATGAGGTGTCAGATTTACATTGAATTATGTATTTTGGTCCTTTATAAACACGTGGATCTGGTGAACAGTTATCACTTGTTGACCAACTACACTCGGAACTCCAGAACTAGTGTTTAATATTTTCCCTGGATTTTACAAATGTTCCATACCAAAAATAAACACATTTTCTCCCGGGTAACCTGGTCTTTCCCAAAACTGGAAGTTCATCAAGGATCTCTCTGTACTTTGCTCTGTTCACCTTTCCCTCGATCCTGACTAGTCTCCCATCCTTGCCACTTAACAAAAACATCCCCACAGCATGATGCTGCCACCACCACGCTTCACAGTAGGGATGGTGCCAGGTTTCCTCCAGACGTGACGCTTGGCATTGTGGTGTCCAAAACAACGTTGCTGATAATGCCGTGATGATAAGAAGATCCGCTGACACTGTACTTTGATTATAAAGGTTTATTATAACAAAGAGTTTCAGCGTCAGATTTACAGATACCTGCAGATATCTGAAGAACAGCCGGACCCAATTCTGTTATTTGCTATTCTTATCCCCTTTGTTCAAGACATGGTATTTATATCCTATGTGACATAGTATGGCGTGATTTTAATACACCAATCCCTGGCTTTTAACATTTCATACCATATCCTCTTTTCCAGGAACTTAGTAATGCTTTCCAGATGTTTCCGAAAGCAGAGCCAAGTTTCCTCTAACACACTTTTGCAAACGTCAGCACAATCATAGACCCTCAGACACTACAGCATTAAGGCCAAAGAGTTCAATCTTGGTTTCATCAGATCAGAGAATCTTGTTTCTCATGGTCTGAGAGCCCCAAGCGGGCTGTCATGTGCCTTTTACTGAGGAGTGGCTTCCGTCTGGCCACTCTACCATAAAGTCCTGATTGGTGGAGTGCTGCAGAGATGGTTGTCCTTCTGGAAGATTCTCCCATCTCCACAGAGGTACTCTGGAGCTCTGTCAGAGTGACCATCGGTTTTTGGTTTGGATAGGTTTTAATCGTCATAGTGGGAACAATATCCCCTATACACTTCCTGATTAACTCAGTCACGGTGTCAGTGTACACATCAATGTTATTCTCAGAAGCAACGCAGAACATCCCAGTCCACGTGATCAAAACAGTCTTGAAGCATGGATCCCGATCGGTCAGACCAGCGTTGAATAGACCTTAGCAGGGGTACTTCCTGTTTGAGTTTCTGTCTATAGGAAGGGAGGAGCAAAATGGAGTCATGATCTGATTCGCCAAAGGGGGGCGGGGGAGGGCCTTGTAGCAATCCAGGAAGGGAGAGTAAAAATGGTCGAAATCTTTAGAAGCACGAGTACTGCAGGCGAAGTGTTGATAAAACTTCGTAAGCATTTTTCTCAGATTTGCTTTATTAAAGTCCCAAGCTACAATAAATGCGGCATCAGGATATGTGATCTTTCTAGAGCTCCGACTTTCCGACCTGAAGATCACTGACGTCATGATTTGACCTCATTTTTTTCTGAGTTCCCAGTTGTCTTGAAAGCACCAACACAAGTATTTACAGAGCCTTTCTGCGGCACTCCACAACTGGACCTCCAACGTCCCTCCACTGATTTTGATTTAAAGCTCATAACAGGAGCAGTCAAGCTATTGTAAGGCCGGGGTTAAACAGTTATCTATGGACACTCCAACTTCAGATGTAGACTCAAGGTTTAATTAAAGCGAGCTACACAACTTCAGGGTACAAGTAAAATAAAGGATGAAATACTATGAGCAGAGATCAGGCACCTGCAATGGCACCAAACTATAAACTGAACAGCTATCCCAGCAACCTCTGCCGATTAAACCCAGAGTCTAAGCACCCGCCATCAAATTAAAATTCACAAAATTAAGGCCCCATATTATATTAGAAACACATGGATTGACTGAACAATTATCACTTGCTGATCAAGTAAAGGAACACTGACCTCAGAGTCTCCAATTTGCATTGGGGATTCCCCAGTCCAGAAGAGAGCAGCTTCCCTCCTGAATCCGTCAGGCCATAACTTTCCTTTAGATCCAGCTCTATCAGATGTGAGGAGTTTGAGCTGAGAACTGAAGCCAACACTTCACATAATGCGTCTGAGAGGTGACAGTCAGTGAGTCTGTCAACACAGAGTAAATACCATGACAGACATGTTATTATAATGTTACGCTTAGCTTTCCCTGCTTACCCTGTTAGCCCTGCATGACTAATATGTACGCCGTGCATACATGGCTCAACTTTTTCTGATCAGTTATAGGTTGTTGAAGAGTTTTCAGCTGATAGAAAGTTTAGTCAGCTAATTAAAATACTGCTATAACTACAATTTATTTTGGTGTGGGATATTACTTACAGAGCTTTCCTGCAGCGCCTCACAGCTGGGAGCAGTCTCCTACGACCCTCCTGTGATGTCTTGTATTGCTTCAGGTCAAACACATCCAGAACCTCCTCTGATATCTGTAGCATGTAGGCCAGCGCTGAACACTGAGAAAGTGTGAGGTTTTTGGATATGTTCTCTGACCTCCAGTACGCTTGGATTTCCTCCTGTACTGAATGGTCTTTCATCTCTATCAGACAGTGGAAGAGATTGATGCACCTCTCAGGGGAGATGTTCTTCCTCTGCATCACCTTAAGGGATCGGATTGTTTTCTGGATGCTCTCTGGACTGCTTTCTGTCTGTGTCACCAGACCTCGTAGGAGTTTCTGATTGGACTCCAGTGACATGCCATGAAGGAAGCGGACAAAGAGGTCCAGGTGTCCGTTCTTGCTCTCCAAGGCTTTATCCACGGTACTCTTCAGCAGCTCATGCAAGGTTAGCTCTTCAGATGCAGCTCTAGACTTTCTCTTGAGGAAGGGCTTCAGTGCATCCATGTTCTTGGTTGTGTAACAATGGTACATGTAGACAGCTGAGAGAAACTCCTGAAGGCTCAGATGAACAAAGCAGTACACCACTCTCTGAAATAACACAGACTCTTCTTTAAAGATTTGTGTGCACACTCCTGAGTACACTGAGGCTTCTTTGACATCAATGCCACACTCTTTCAGGTCTTCTTCATAGAACATGAGATTACCCTTCTCCAGATTTTCAAACGCCAGCTTCCCCAGCTTCAGAAGAACTTCCTTATCTGACTCCATGAGCTCCTGTTGATCCATCTCATCTCTTCCATGATATTTCTGGTTCTTCAGGCTGGTCTGAATGAGCAGGAAGTGTATTGACATCTCAGTCAGAGTCGTGGGCATCTCTCTCCTCTTGTCTGTACTCAACATGTGTTCAAGGACTATTGAGGAAATCCAACAGAAGACTGGAATGTGGCACATGATGTGGAGGCTCCTTGATGTCTTTATGTGTGAGATGATTCTGCTGGCCAGGTCCTCATCACTGAATCTCTTCCTGAAATACTCCTCCTTCTGTGGGTCATTGAACCCTCGTACCTCTGTCACCTGGTCAACACACTTAGGGGGGATCTGATTGGTTGCTGCTGGTCGGGAGGTTATCCATAGGAGAGCAGAGTGAAGCAGATTCCCCTTGATGAGGTTTGTCAGCAGAACATCGACAGACGATGTCTGGGTGACATCAGACACCTTTTCGTTGTGCTGGAAATCCAATGGAAGTCTGCTTTCATCCAAACCATCAAAGATGAACATAGCTTTACAGGCAGTGAGTTTCTTTGCATTGCCTATGTCTAGTTCTGTGTGGAAGCCATTTAAAAGTCTGAGAAGACTGTACTGGAGATCTTTAATCAAGTTCAGCTCCCGGAAAGGAAGCACAAATATGATATCCACATCTTGGTTCGCCTTCTCTTCAGCCCAGTCTAGGATGAACTTCTGCACAGAGACTGTTTTTCCGATGCCAGCGATGCCCTTCGTCAGCACAGTTCTGATGCTTCTCTCTTGGCCTGGTAAGGGTTTAAAGATGTCATTGCAGTTGATTGCTGTGTCATGTGAGGTTGGCATCCTGGATGCTGTCTCTAGCTGCCACACCTCATGTTCATTGTTAACCCCTTCACTCTCTCCCTCTGTGATGTAGAGCTCTGTGTAAATCCTGTTGAGGGGAGTTTGGTTCCCTTCTATTTCCATACCTTCTATCACACATTCATACCTCCTTTTCAGGCTGTCTTTATGGTTTACTATAACTCTCTGCAGGTTGTCATCCACTACAAGGGAAGAGGGAAAATGATGTGTATCAGAAACATTCATTGACAGGATGAAAAGTGGGCCTTCCACAACTACAGTAACTTATATTATCTCATAATATTGTAGTTAACTACTGTAAATCATATTAAGGTATTGACTTGGCCCACGTGTACAAGTGGTCTTACTGTTTTCAGAGCCTCTTGTTTTATTGGGTTGACTCAGGTGCTGTAGTACAGGATGTGTTCTGGATCTCTTTCTACACTGAGGACAGTCATAGTCTCCTGAAGGAGCAGGTTTCTCCCAGTATCTGGTGATGCACTGTCTACAGAACCTGTGTCCACAGGTGATAGAGACTGGATCCCTCAGCACCTGCTAACACACTGCACACCTGGACTGATCCTCTGGCAGAGTAGACCTTCCACTATAGAGATAAAGGAGAGAGAGAGAGATTGTAGATGTTAATACTGATCCTTTAACAGATTATACCTTCCACTACAGAGATAAAGGAGAGAGAGATTGTAGATGTTAATACTGATCCTTTAACAGAGTAGACCTTCCACTACAGAGATAAAGGAGAGAGAGATTGTAGATGTTAATACTGATCCTTTAACAGAGTAGACCTTCCACTACATAGATAAAGGAGAGAGAGAGAGATTGTAGATGTTAATACTGATCCTTTAACAGAGTAGACCTTCCACTACAGAGATAAAGGAGAGAGAGATTGTAGATGTTAATACTGATCCTTTAACAGAGTAGACCTTCCACTACAGAGATAAAGGAGAGAGAGATTGTAGATGTTAATACTGATCCTTTAACAGAGTAGACCTTCCACTACATAGATAAAGGAGAGAGAGAGAGAGATTGTAGATGTTAATACTGATCCTTTAACAGAGTAGACCTTCCACTACAGAGATAAAGGAGAGAGAGAGAGAGATTGTAGATGTTAATACTGATCCTTTAACAGAGTAGACCTTCCACTATAGAGATAAAGGAGAGAGATTGTAGATGTTAATACTGATCCTTTAACAGAGTAGACCTTCCACTACAGAGATAAAGGAGAGAGAGATTGCAGATGTTAATACTGATCCTTTAACAGAGTAGACCTTCCACTACAGAGATAAAGGAGAGAGAGATTGTAGATGTTAATACTGATCCTTTAACAGAGTAGACCTTCCACTACAGAGATAAAGGAGAGAGAGAGAGATTGTAGATGTCAATACTGATCCTTTAACAGAGTAGACCTTCCACTACAGAGATAAAGGAGAGAGAGATTGTAGATGTTAATACTGATCATTTAACAGAGTAGACCTTCCACTATAGAGATAAAGGAGAGAGAGATTGTAGATGTTAATACTGATCCTTTAACAGAGTAGACCTTCCACTACAGAGATAAAGGAGAGAGAGATTGCAGATGTTAATACTGATCCTTTAACAGAGTAGACCTTCCACTACAGAGATAAAGGAGAGAGAGATTGTAGATGTTAATACTGATCCTTTAACAGAGTAGACCTTCCACTACAGAGATAAAGGATAGAGAGAGATTGTAGATGTTAATACTGATCCTTTAACAGAGTAGACCTTCCACTACAGAGATAAAGGAGAGAGAGATTGTAGATGTTAATACTGATCATTTAACAGAGTAGACCTTCCACTACAGAGATAAAGGAGAGAGAGAGAGAGATTGTAGATGTTAATACTGATCCTTTAACAGAGTAGACCTTCCACTACAGAGGTAAAGGAGAGAGAGAGAGAGATTGTAGATGTTAATACTGATCCTTTAACAGAGTAGACCTTCCACTACAGAGATAAAGGAGAGAGAGAGAGTTTGTAGATGTTAATACTGATCCTTTAACAGAGTAGACCTTCCACTACAGAGATAACGGATAGAGAGAGATTGTAGATGTTAATACTGATCCTTTAACAGAGTAGACCTTCCACTACAGAGATAAAGGAGAGAGAGATTGTAGATGTTAAAACTGATCCTTTAACAGAGTAGATCATCCACTACAGAGATAAAGGAGAGAGAGAGGGATTGTAGATGTTAATACTGATCCTTTAACAGAGTAGACCTTCCACTATAGAGATAAAGGAGAGAGAGATTGTAGATGTTAATACTGATCCTTTAACAGAGTAGACCTTCCACTATAGAGATAAAGGAGAGAGAGAGAGATTGTAGATGTTAATACTGATCCTTTAACAGAGTAGATCATCCACTACAGAGATAAAGGAGAGAGAGAGAGATTGTAGATGTTAATACTGATCCTCTAACAGAGTAGACCTTCCACTACAGAGATAAAGGAGAGAGAGAGAGATTGTAGATGTTAATACTGATCATTTAACAGAGTAGACCATCCACTACAGAGATAAAGGAGAGAGAGATTGTAGATGTTAATACTGATCCTTTAACAGAGTAGATCATCCACCAATGTTCCTTCTAAATGTTTTGGGGCACTGAGCAAATTTCTGCTCTTGTGTTTACAGTAAACACTGACGCTGTACCCTTACAGTTGTAGGCAGTAGCCAATAGGCTGTACCCTTACAGTTATAGACAGTAGACAATAGGCTGTACCCTTACAGTTGTAGGCAGTAGCCAATAGGCTGTACCCTTACAGTTTTAGACAGTAGCCAATAGGCTGTACCCTGACAGTTGTAGACAGTAGCCAATAGGCTGTACCCTGACAGTTGTAGACAGTAGCCAATAGGCTGTACCCTGACAGTTGTAGACAGTAGCCAATAGGCTGTTTTGGCTATTGGAGTATAATGTAGGCCTACCAACCAAACCAATGGAGCAAATCCTATATGTGGTGTTCAATGCAGGCCTATATTGCATGAGACTTAAAAAAAAGTTTTTACCTTATTCAGGGCTTGCCATTAACCCTTAAAAGTATATTGACGCACCAGTGCGTCAACCTAAGTAACATAAAAAAGTCCCCAACAAAATCAGTCCGTTTAAGCTGGAGATATCGTCTCAATCCACCGCATCCGCCTATGTTGGCCTTCCACATCTGCGGTGGAAGGTGGCGGATCTACAGCTGAGTTTGTCAGACCATGAGACATCCCGAAAATTGGTCTTCTCACGAAAATGTCTGTAGCATCTGTATGATCCGACTATGAAAAGGAGAGACTCTCATGAACATGGTAGTGTTCTCCGTTTTGCTCTACGACCCACACAAGTGCTACGGGACTCGTCTGAAGCTATCCCATACAAACAAATAGAAGTATGGAGGTAGTTTTGTGCCCCATAAATATGGGGTTATATGGGTAAAAAAAAATAAAGAATCCTGATCTGTCTTATGTCTCCTAGATACAGGACAGACACTTCAAAACTTTATTCCTTATGATGTATTTTTTTGACTGTCTTTTTTTGCCATTTATGAATGTGTTATTCAATGAGTTTATATGGGCTTTAGTAGTAAAGGCCAAATTCAATATTTTATCAAATAATTGTTATATATATATATATATATATATTACTAAAATATTACTATTTTTTACATCTAATGCTAGCTAGCTACCCAACCAGCCCATAGAGAGAGCATTGCGGATGTTGTAGTCAACTTTAACTGCAACAGATTTCCACAACAATTTTCACGTTGCTACCAACCTTACTATAACACGAAAATGTAATATTTGTTCACAAAAAACATTGTTCTCACATATTAGTGTTATGTAACGCTGTAAGTTATAGGAATTTGTGGTTTTGGGTGGATTTTTCCTTTAATTTAGGCACGACAGAAAAACATAAAAGCCCATTGATGTAGCTATGCTCTTTTAGGTAAATCAATGAAACAAGCTCCAGTAGGCTAATCTTTTTGAGTGTGGACTGTACTGTATGGTATTATACTGTATTATATGGACTGGAATTACACACATTGTTCAAACCATGAAGCTGGGAGAGAACATGCATGCTTTGCAGGACATGTAACCTACAAAGTTACAATCATAAGCTAGCGAATTAGATTTTAATAATAGGGCCTACTTTACATGTATAATGTATATATACACCTTTCATAATATTCCCCCTAATATTATTAGCCTACCTCCTCCTTCTCTCTCTCTATTGGTGCTTCATTCCTTCCTCGCTTTAAAACAGTTAAATGAAATAGGTTTCATTGTCCTGATCTTCATCATTCTAATGACATGCTGAATAATACAGGACTATAATAAGATGCAGACGTCTTTCACTTCTTTTCACGAAGATTGAACAGTTATAGGTCTGAATAAATAACTGCTATAGCCCAGAGTTTCCCAAACTTGGTCCTGGGCCCCCGGGTGCACGTTGTGGTTTTTGCCCTAGAACTACACAGCTGATTGAAATCATCAAAGCTTGATGTCAACCACACCAATGTGTCGGAGGAAACCACTTTCGACTGACAACTGAAGTCAGCTTGCAGGCGCCCGGGCTAGAGCGTGGCGAGCCAAGGGAAGCCCCTTGGCCAAACCCTCCCCTGGACGGCACTGGGCCAATTGTGCGCCGCCCTATGGGCCCGGTCATGGCCGGCTGTAGTGGCGCCTCAGCACTGGGATGCATTGCCTTATGAAAGGAGAAATCCACCCATTCCTATAATTTACATTGTTAAATAACACTACTAATAATATTACTAATATGTGAGAACAATATTTTTTTGTGATCAAATGTTTAATTTAGCCGTTATAATAAGGTTGGTAGAAACATGTAAAAATCGTTTTGGGTATCTGTCGCAGCTCAGGTCGACTACAAAATCCACAATACAACGCTCTCTCTATGGGCTGGCTGGCTAGCAAGCAAGCAAACGTAGCTACACACATTAATACCAGAGACAATATCAGCATGTGAAGTAGCTAGTTAGCTGTAAAATAGCCTAAACAAACTGCACTATCAATTTAGGGGTCTACAATCTCACCGTGTTCAACCTGCAGATCGATGTGCCTCACAGAGTGGAGTCTGACGTTCACAACGGCAGAGATACTTTTGAGGAGATGGGGAAACTCCATTGGACTCCTGGTAACGCCCATTGGTGTACATTGCCCATGCTACGTCCATGGGCCGCGCGGTGCATTCTGGGCGATTCTGGGACAAGGAGAGCTCTCCTTCAAGGAGTGAATGGGAGGCAATTGAGTGCTAGCTAATAAAAAAAAACATTAGCACGAATTTCGTCAACAAGGTACAACATTAGGAATCTTTTCCGAGTTATGATATAATTGATCTCTTTATATCTGTAATATTGTATAGCTTTGGAATCGTCACAATGTGTACTTTCGAGGAAAATAGGCACGTTTCTCGACTCATACCCTGACTTTGAGAAGGGATTGCGCGACGATTAGTTTAGCAACCGCGTGACGCTGCATGACAACTTCAACGGGATTGGTCGACAGTCTGCTGGGGGTGGAGCGTTATACTCTCTGACGTGCATTGCCCAATGTGATTCCTATCTGTTTTCTCTAATATCTCTGGCAACGGCACCATGCAATGCACCCTGGACTGAAGAGGCAGACAAATAGGAGAAATGTGCTAGACAGATGGTTTTATTTGGTTTTATTTCCTGCAGTGTCTATTCATTGTCCAAACGCACGGCCGCTTTCTGGCTTGCTCCTGACTGCTATAGAGTTAGTACACATCATTCCCAAACATTCAAAATAATTTATTAAAACGTGAAAATGAACATTTCTAAGTGGTCACTTGTCAGAAAATGTTTTTAAAGTATCATATTATTCCCGGGGGTGTATAATGCATTTAATTCAGTTGACTGATTTCCTTTTATGAACTGTAACTCAGTAAAATCTTGTTTGCTGTTGCATTTATATTTTTGAGAGAAAGACTGCGAGAGAGTGCTGGCATGTGCATTGATTTAAAGCAACGATATTCAAGTGATAGGCTGTTTTAAAACTCTGCCGCTGCAATAAATAAAAATATATGTATCTTTACAATAAAAAATTTGCCCCCCGAAACCAGATGTAGATGTGTAAATTAGACTCGCATTCTGTCCTTATGTTACTGTAGCAACAGTTACCATGATGAGATGGTAGGTCTACATGCATTGTCCTGCGCTCCATCCTGAGAGGTGCTCTGTCCCCACCTGCAGGGTTGATGATTGATCATGCAGATAGCAGAGACAAGGCCGTCGATAAGACAGATTTAGACATTGCATATAATTTAACAGTTCCATTTTACATTTTGCTGTTAATATAAACAATGTATTATAATCGACCCGGTTTGTGCGTTTGAACGGTAGTGGGTTTGAACGGTAGATCTCGGTAACCCGGTTCCCGCTATTCAACCCTAATCACCATGCACTCCTTAAATATCTCAGTGTCAGTGAAGAACTTGGTGTGTTAAGTTAAAACCAGGGCTCTAATTGATGGGGTATGTGAGGGTATTGTGGCTTTTGTTAAAGAAAATGGCTGATTATATAAAGCGATCTATATGCCAGAAACAAGCTGTAAAATGCAGGCGAAAGACGTGACCGATGCATATTGGACATCTTTGATTTGTCTATGATATTCAGAAGCTGCACAACATTTTATAGGATAAACAAAATTGACTTTGCTTAAGCAATGTGTGATTCTGTCACCATCAATTGATGTTCGACATTTCAACCGGCTGTTAAACAACATACTAACTCTAAATGAGTCAGGAGCAAGCCAGGTAGCCTAAGGAACGAACATGAATTATTTAGGCTGTATTATTATTATTATTCCAAGGCTATAGCCTGCAATTTAAGAAATCAATTGTGAAGCATTTCAAATCAAAATCAAATCAAATTGTATTGGTCACATGCACATATTTAGCAGATGTTATTGCGGGTGCAGCGAAATGCTTGTGTTTCTAGCTCCAACAGTGGAGTAGTATTTAACAATTCACCACAGTACACACTAATCTAAAAGTAGAAGAATGGAATTAAGAAATATATAAATATTAGGACGAGCAATGTCGGAGTGGCATAGACTAAGATACAGTAGAATAGATGACAGTATATACATATGAGATGAGTAAAGCAGTATGTAAACCATTATTAAAGTGGTTAGTGTTCCATTATTAATGTCGCCAGTGATTCCATGTCTGTGTATATCGGGCGGCAGCCTCTAAGGTGCAGGGTTGAGGAACCGGCTGGTAGTGTTCCATTATTAATGTGGCCAGTGATTCCATGTCTGTGTATATCGGGCGGCAGCCTCTAAGGTGCAGGGTTGAGGAACCGGCTGGTAGTGTTCCATTATTAATGTGGCCAGTGATTCCATGTCTGTGTATATCGGGCGGCAGCCTCTAAGGTGCAGGGTTGAGGAACCGGCTGGTAGTGTTCCATTATTAATGTGGCCAGTGATTCCATGTCTGTGTATATCGGGCGGCAGCCTCTAAGGTGCAGGGTTGAGGAACCGGGTGGTAGTGTTCCATTATTAATGTGGCCAGTGATTCCATGTCTGTGTATATCGGGCGGCAGCCTCTAAGGTGCAGGGTTGAGGAACCGGCTGGTAGTGTTCCATTATTAATGTGGCCAGTGATTCCATGTCTGTGTATATCGGGCGGCAGCCTCTAAGGTGCAGGGTTGAGGAACCGGGTGGTAGTGTTCCATTATTAATGTGGCCAGTGATTCCATGTCTGTGTATATCGGGCGGCAGCCTCTAAGGTGCAGGGTTGAGGAACCGGGTGGTAGTGTTCCATTATTAATGTGGCCAGTGATTCCATGTCTGTGTATATCGGGCGGCAGCCTCTAAGGTGCAGGGTTGAGGAACCGGCTGGTAGTGTTCCATTATTAATGTGACCAGTGATTCCATGTCTGTGTATATCGGGCGGCAGCCTCTAAGGTGCAGGGTTGAGGAACCGGCTGGTAGTGTTCCATTATTAATGTGGCCAGTGATTCCATGTCTGTGTATATCGGGCGGCAGCCTCTAAGGTGCAGGGTTGAGGAACCGGCTGGTAGTGTTCCATTATTAATGTGGCCAGTGATTCCATGTCTGTGTATATCGGGCGGCAGCCTCTAAGGTGCAGGGTTGAGGAACCGGCTGGTAGTGTTCCATTATTAATGTGGCCAGTGATTCCATGTCTGTGTATATCGGGCGGCAGCCTCTAAGGTGCAGGGTTGAGGAACCGGCTGGTAGTGTTCCATTATTAATGTGGCCAGTGATTCCATGTCTGTGTATATCGGGCGGCAGCCTCTAAGGTGCAGGGTTGAGGAACCGGCTGGTAGTGTTCCATTATTAATGTGGCCAGTGATTCCATGTCTGTGTATATCGGGCGGCAGCCTCTAAGGTGCAGGGTTGAGGAACCGGCTGGTAGTGTTCCATTATTAATGTGGCCAGTGATTCCATGTCTGTGTATATCGGGCGGCAGCCTCTAAGGTGCAGGGTTGAGGAACCGGCTGGTAGTGTTCCATTATTAATGTGGCCAGTGATTCCATGTCTGTGTATATCGGGCGGCAGCCTCTAAGGTGCAGGGTTGAGGAACCGGCTGGTAGTGTTCCATTATTAATGTGGCCAGTGATTCCATGTCTGTGTATATCGGGCGGCAGCCTCTAAGGTGCAGGGTTGAGGAACCGGCTGGTAGTGTTCCATTATTAATGTGGCCAGTGATTCCATGTCTGTGTATATCGGGCGGCAGCCTCTAAGGTGCAGGGTTGAGGAACCGGGTGGTAGTGTTCCATTATTAATGTGGCCAGTGATTCCATGTCTGTGTATATCGGGCGGCAGCCTCTAAGGTGCAGGGTTGAGGAACCGGGTGGTAGTGTTCCATTATTAATGTGGCCAGTGATTCCATGTCTGTGTATATCGGGCGGCAGCCTCTAAGGTGCAGGGTTGAGGAACCGGCTGGTAGTGTTCCATTATTAATGTGGCCAGTGATTCCATGTCTGTGTATATCGGGCGGCAGCCTCTAAGGTGCAGGGTTGAGGAACCGGGTGGTAGTGTTCCATTATTAATGTGGCCAGTGATTCCATGTCTGTGTATATCGGGCGGCAGCCTCTAAGGTGCAGGGTTGAGGAACCGGCTGGTAGTGTTCCATTATTAATGTGGCCAGTGATTCCATGTCTGTGTATATCGGGCGGCAGCCTCTAAGGTGCAGGGTTGAGGAACCGGCTGGTAGTGTTCCATTATTAATGTGGCCAGTGATTCCATGTCTGTGTATATCGGGCGGCAGCCTCTAAGGTGCAGGGGTTGAGGAACCGGCTGGTAGTGTTCCATTATTAATGTGGCCAGTGATTCCATGTCTGTGTATATCGGGCGGCAGCCTCTAAGGTGCAGGGTTGAGGAACCGGCTGGTAGCCTCCTAGTCATGGCATGTAGCATTGGTCACATGCTGCATGCTGGCAGGAGCATTCAGCATTTCAACAACACATGAACAACAGCACTTCAACAACATGCCTATACATTGAGCATTTAGGCTGTATAAAACGTATGCCTTATTAAGCTATACAGTGCCTTTGAATTTACTTTTTAGAAACACGAGTTTGGCCAGTCTTTGGTTTGAGGATCATGTGGTGAGTTACAAATGCCTGGTTTGTTAATTTAGCCTAGCAGAGGCTAGTGTATTACCATGCCCTAATCACAGTCAACACAAATCTATTTTGTAACAACAATATCATGGAATGAAATAGAATACATTAGAAAATGATAGTTTCCCCAAAAATAATTTACAAGTGCACATTTGCCCACCTGATGATTTGCGGCTGCTGTGTTGAAAAATGAATAACTTTCTCTGGAATTCATTGATGATCAGATACTTCAGTTGTAACTGATTCTGTTGATGATCAGATACTTCAGTTGTAACTGGTTCTGTTGATGATCAGATACTTCAGTTGTAACTGGTTCTGTTGATGATCAGATACTTCAGTTGTAACTGGTTCTGTTTACATTCCATGTTTACAGTTGATGGACATAATGTAGAATAATAGTGAAGACATCAAAACTATGAAATAACACATATGGAATCATGTAGTAACGAAAAAAGTGTTTTTAGCAACCCTTTGCCTTCATAACAGCTTTACACACTCTTGGCATTCTCTCAACCAGCTTCACCTGGAATGCTTTTCCAACAGTCTTGAAGCAGTTCTCACATATGCTGAGCACTTGTTGGCTGCTTTTCCTTCACTCTGCGGTCCAACTCATCCCAAACAATCTCAAACGGGTTGAGGTCGGGTGATTGTGGAGGCCAGGTCATCTGATGCAGCACTCCATCACTCTCCTTCTTGGTCAAATAGCCCTTACACAGCCTGGGGGTGTGTTGGGTCAGTGTCCTGTTGTAAAACAAATGGTAGTCCCACTAAGCGCAAACCAGATGGGATGGCGTATCGCTGCAGAATGCTGTGGTAGCCATGCTGGTTAAGTGTGCCTTGAATTCTAAATAAATCACAGACAGTGTCACTAGCAAAGCACCCCCACACCATCACACCATCACACCTCCTCCTCCATGCTTCACGGTGGGAACCACACATGCGGAGATCATCTGTTCACCTACCCTGCATCTCACAAAGACACGGCGGTTGGAACCAATCCAAAGAAAAGGATAGGCGGGAGCTTTGTGGACAACAACACCCATTGTGAGGGCAGAGAGACGGATCTTGTCAGTGTATCCATAATCTTTGATTGCACTGAATTAAATTCGACTTTCTGTTACTCAAATTCAAATTCCTGTGGGATGTGGCCAATTAGAATTTCAACTCATGAGCAATGTTCTCTCCAACTTGATCGTTTTCCCGATTAGTTAACACTATTAACATTTGCCTCTACTGTGGGAATTCTTGTCACGCCCTGGCTCTGGGGACTCTAGTATGTTGAGCCAGGGTGTGAGTTTTCATGTGTGTTGGTTCTAGTGTTTGTATATCTATGTTGGCCAGGGTGGCTCCCAATCAGAGACGGCTGTAGCTCGTTGTCTCTGATTGGGAGTCATACTTAGGTAGCCGTTAGGCATTCATTCATTGTGGTTTCTTGTTCGTGGTTGGTTTGTGTTTGACCATTGACTGTCACGTCATCGTTTTGTTGTTTTGATCGTGTGATCATTATATAAATAAATATGTTCGCATTCAACGCTGCGCCTTGGTCCTCATCTCTTACCGACGATTGTGACAGAAGAAACCACCAAAACTGGACCAAGCAGCGTGTCCAGGAGCCATCGCCAGGGGAATCGCTAACAGATCTCCGTGGCAACCTCGACTGGGTCAAGCCTAGTGAGGAGCAGAGAGGGTGGACTTGGGAACAGTGGAGGAAGAGCTTCGACTGGGTCAAGCCAAATGAGGAGCTGAATGGAGGGAGTTGGAAGCAGAAGAGCGAGAGTTGGGCGAGAACTATAGAGGCCTGGCCCACGGGGAAGAGAGACCCCCAGAACATTTTTAGGGGGGGGCTCACGACGTCGGGGCAGCAGGAGGCCGCGATAGAGCGGTCCAGCGGGTTGGCAGAGGAGGCCGCCAGGTTACGGGGGCCACTGGTCGAAGAGGGGATCGAAGGTGTAGAGGCATGGCGAGAGGTACTGGGGTGTGTTACCAGTCCGGTCCGGCCCGTTCCAGATCCCAGTGTAGAGCCAGTGGTGTGTGTCCCCAGTACGGTCTGTTCCTGCTCCCCGCACCAAGCCTACGGTGCGCGTCGCCAGCTCGGCCCGGCCTGTTCCTGCTCCTCGCACCAAGCCTATGGTGCGCTTCGCCAGCCCGGCCCGGCCTGTTCCTGCCCCTCGCACCAAGTCAGTGGTGCGCTTCGTCAGCCCGGCTCGGCCCGTTCCTGCTCCCCGCACCAAGTCAGTGGTGCGCTTCGTCAGCCCGGCTCGGCCCGTTCCTGCTCCCCGCACCAAGTCAGTGGTGCGCTTCGTCAGCCCGGCTCGGCCCGTTCCTGCTCCCCGCACCAAGTGAGTGGTGCGCTTCGTCAGCCCGGCTCGGCCCGTTCCTGCTCTCCGCACCAAGTCAGTGGTGCGCCCGTCAGCCCGGCTCGGCCCGTTCCTGCTCCCCGCACCAAGTCAGTGAAGCGTTTCGTCAGCCCGGTTCGGCCCGCTCCTGCTCCCCGCACCAAGTCAGGGGTGCGTTTCGTCAGCCCGGCTCGGGCCGTTCCTGCTCCCCACACCAAGCCAGTGTGGGGAGCAGGAGGAACAGGCACAGCCCGTGCCTGTTCCTCTGGTGCCTGGTTCAGCACGGGTCAGCTGCTTCACGCCGGAGCTAGAGCAATCCGCTCCACCAGTGTGCAGTCCAGCTCCGGTCAGCAGGGCCAGACCGGACCAGGGGTACTTTGGGGGTTAGAGAGCGAGTGGGGATCATGCCCGAGCCGGATCCGCCGCCAAGGCGGAGTGCCCAACCGGTCCCTCCCCTGTGGTATTTGGTTGGCGCGGTCGGAGTCCGCGCCTTTAGGGGGGGGTACTGTCACGCCCTGGCTCTGGGGACTCTAGTATGTTGAGCCAGGGTGTGAGTTTTCATGTGTGTTGGTTCTAGTGTTTGTATATCTATGTTGGCCAGGGTGGCTCCCAATCAGAGACGGCTGTAGCTCGTTGTCTCTGATTGGGAGTCATACTTAGGTAGCCGTTAGGCATTCATTCATTGTGGTTTCTTGTTCGTGTTGGTTTGTGTTTGACCATTAACTGTCACGTCATCGTTTTGTTGTTTTGATCGTGTGATCATTATATAAATAAATATGTTCGCATTCAACGCTGCGCCTTGGTCTTCATCTCTTACCGACGATCGTGACAATTCTGATGGAATCAACACAATATTAGCCACTTTCAGTCCAACATACTGAAATAAAGCAAACTATGCAAGACTTAGTATTCAAAATTAACTATGCAGTAGATTGTGTAGGCAGAGCGCATCAGAGAAGGATTCTGTAGCATTGCCAGGCACGACTCAGGCCTGTACTCTGAGCCATAGTACTAATGTATAAGAAAACAACAAAGGAAAGAAAAGCATTGCAAGTTTACATTTTGCAAAGTTAGTGTGGGAGAGGTAGAATTGTTTTTGTTATCGATCAATAATGAAAAACCTCCTGGCATTGACAACTTAGATGGGAAGCTACTGAGGATGGTAGCTGACTCTATAGCCACTCCTATCTGTCATATCTTTAATCTGGAGCCTAGAGGAAAGTCTTTGTCTTCAGGCCTGGAGGGAAGCCAAAGTAATTCCGCTATCCAAGCGTGGTAAAGCGACCTTTACTGGTTCTAACAGCAGACCTAACAGCTTGCTACCAGCACTTAGCAAACTGTTGTTTGACCAAATACAATGCTATTTCTCTGTAAATAAATTAACAACAGACTTTCAGCATGCTTCTAGAGAAACTAATATACTTGGCCAGTGTTAAAACTGTAACTTCCAGCTGGTACAGCCTCAGTGTTCACAGTAAACGGGTGCCGAAAGTTGTACAGAATTTTCACAACATTCAGGTTTGCGCTCAGCAGACCTGAAATTTGCTCAATGACGATTAATCTTCCTCATGAGTTGAATGGGAGTCAATTCCAAAATTCTGAATTGAGCCCAACCCTGATTGCTACACATATTATGACCTATGTCTTTATCTAAACCAAAGCAGTTTGACTTCTTAGCAATGAAGTTGTAACTGTGAGCTGCTGTAAACCTATGTGATTGGGTACAAAGGTTGAGTATCTAGATTCCCTTGCTGCACTGGGGAAATAATGAAATGGTTGTCATGGTGATTTAAACTGGGACTGGTTATCTCCGAACTCTGAGGCCATGTCATTTGTTACATTTCAGCCAATTGATAAAAGCAGCTACAAGGCTGAACCTAAAAGACAACTCTAAATTGATACTTATTTATATGATCATAAAATCCTTTATCTCATTCTATTGAGTCTCTTTGTTCAACAAGTAGTCTATGATATTAATATTGTAGCAAACAGCGGGGGCAGGGAAGTGAACCCGGGTCGCTGGCGAGAAAGGCAAACACCCTACACATGGCAATAGGCTTAACCCACATGGTGGGAATTGTAATGTGGCTCACTACACAGCCCCCTCCAAAACAGGAAGGTATTGGGGATTTTTCAGTAGACTATAGTTCAATCCTTTTAGACTCAGTAGACTATAAGTTAAACAGTGAATCACAACATGACAAGCACGGAGCCAGGGTTAAACATAGTTACATCTCTGTTGCTAGGCATGAACTTCATTGGTTCCTCTCGCTGGTGTAGTCATGGCCCTGCCTGATGCTAAAACCTTCGTGGGCGTGGAAGTTTCTTCTCTCGTCATCTGATCTGACTTCGGGTCAAATTCCTCGCTCCTCCCTAATCCATGGCTGTCCTGCCTTATCAGTGACTGAAACCAGACTGTTGCCCTTTGCCTCCCTCCTTAGGCATATTCCTGGAACGGAGCCAGGGGTTAAACATAGTTCAGACTATAAGTTAAACATGGTTAATCACAGCATGACAGGTGTTGGGACTGAGTGGTACAGAAGGAAGAGGCTTGGAAGAATGCCTGCAATGTGTGAGAACTGCCTGCTATGTGTGGGAACTATATATGATTGAGAAATTGATTATGGAACTGCCATGTTTAAGCCATGTTTAAGTACCGATTGATAGGTATGGGAATCAAAGATCCAAGATGGCGTAGTAGTGCAGTTGTGTTTTTATCGTATGTCTGTAAACAGCCTGTAAATACCCTATTTTTCTGTATTTTTCGTACATATTTCCCTATCAGACTTTTCATCCTTCTACAAAATATACTTTCCTGCAACCCGCCTCACTCAATGTGGAACGGATTCTATTATTGACTTACCTTTATCTAGAATCTAGAATCTCCAGTTGAAACTAGCTAGCCAGCTAACTAGCTACTTGCTATTAGCCACAGCTAGCGGTATTTCACCCAGAACATTGGATTTTTTTTCTGCGGGATTAATTTTAATCACTGGACATTAATCACCGGACATTCGGCCAGTCTGCACAGTGCGTTATCGACCCAGAACATATCAGTTTTTCCGCCGGAATCACTGAATCACTGGACCTTTAACTCCGGATTCATCGCTACCAGCTAGCTACAACAAAACTCCTGAGCTAGGCCCATCTCCCGGCTATCTACCTCTCTGTCAACCGGACGGGACCACCTAGTGTTGACACGGAGTCCCGCCGATCCTACACGACTGGTCTGCCGGCCGAAATCGTCTGATGTGGTTACGACGTTAACCACGAAGATTCCATCCATCTGCTAGCCCCGGCCTGCTAGCACACGCTAGCCGTGGCCTCTTACTCACTAGTGCTTTACCACCGGACCTTATGGTAACTCAGCTATACAGCTGATGTCTGCTGGACTGTTCCTTTTTACGGTACTACATCCTGTTTATGTTTAGCCTCAGCCCAAACATGGTTAGTTTATTGTTGTTTCGGTTATTTCTAATTGTACTATATCACTGTAGACCCCCAGCCTAGCTAAACCTGCCTTAGATAGCTCCTTTGCCCCTCCCCTATACACGCGGAGACCGACTCAATTGATGCCTCCAGCGATGCTATCTCTTTCATTGTTACCCAACGCTTAGGTTTACCTCCACTTTACTCATATCCTTCCATATCCTTGTCTGTACATAATGCCCTGAATCTTTTCTATAACACCCGGAAATCTGCCCCCTTTATTCTATGTACCCAACGCACTAGAAGACCAGTTCTTAAAGCCTTTAGCCGTATCCTTATTCTAGTCCTCCTCTGTTCCTCTGGTGATGTAGAGGCTAACCCAGGCCCTGCAGCCCTCAGTATCACTCCTACTCCCCAGGCGCTATCATTTGATGACTTCTGTAATCGCAAAAGTCTTGGTTTCTTGCACATAAATATCAGAAGTCTACTTCCTAAGTTTGAGTTATTCACTGCGTTAGCACACTCTGCCAACCCTGATGTTCTAGCAGTGTCTGAATCCTGGCTCAGGAAGGCCACCAAAAATTCTGACATTTCCATCCCCAACTATAACATTTTCCGTCTAGATAGAACTGCCAAAGGGGGTGGAGTTGCAATCTACTGTAGAGATAGCCTGCAGAGCTCTATCATACTATCCAGGTCTGTGCCCAAACAGTTTGAGCTTCTACTTCTAAAAAATCCACCTTTCCAGAAATAAGTCTCTCACTGTTGCCGCTTGCTACAGACCCCCCTCAGCCCCCAGCTGTGCCCTGGAAACCATATGTGAATTGATTGCCCCCATTTATCCTCAGAGTTTGTACTGCTTGGTGACCTAAATTGGGATATGCTTAATACCCCAGCCATCCTACAATCCAAGCTAGATGCTCTCAACCTCACGCAAATTATCAACGAACCTACCAGGTACAACCCTAAATCCGTAAACATGGGTACCCTCATAGATATCATCCTGACTAACATACCCTCTAAATACACCTCAGCTGTCTTCAACCAGGATCTCAGCGATCACTGCCTTATTGCCTGCGTCCGTAACGGGTCCGCGGTCAAACGACCACCCCTCATCACTGTCAAACGCTCCCTAAAACACTTTAGCGAGCAGGCCTTCCTAATTGACCTGGCCCAGGTATCCTGGATGGATATAGATCTCATTCCGTCAGTAGAGGATGCCTGGTTGTTCCTTAAAAAGTAATTTCCTCTCAATCTTAAATAAACATGCCCCATTCAAAAATACAGAACTAAGAACCGATATAGCCCCTGGTTCTCCTCAGACTTGACTGCCCTTGACCAGCACAAAAACATCCTGTGGCGTACAGCATTAGCATCAAATAGCCCCGCGATATGCAACTTTTCAGGGAAGTTAGGAACCAATATACACAAGCAGTCAGGAAAGCAAAGGCTAACTTTTTCAAACAGAAATTTGCATCCTGTAGCACTAACTCCAAAAAGTTCTGGGACACTGTAAAGTCCATGGAGAATAAGAGCACTTCCTCCCAGCTGCCCACTGCACTGAGGCTAGGAAACACTATCACCACCGATAAATCTACAATAATCGAGAATTTCAACAAGCATTTTGCTACAGCTGGCCATGCTTTCCATCTGGCTACCACTAACCCCGGCCACCAACTCTGCACCCTCTGCTGCAACTTGCCCATGCCCCCCCCGCTTCTCCTTCACACAAATTCAGACAGCTGATGTTTTGAAAGCGCTGCAAAATCTGGACCCCTACAAATCAGCTGGGCTAGACAATCTGGACCCTTTCTTTCTAAAACTAGCCGCCAAATTGTCGCAACCCCCTATTACTAGTCTGTTCAACCTCTCTTTCATAACATCTGAGATCCCCAGAGATTGGAAAGCTGCCGGGTCATCCCCCTCTTCAAAGGGGGTGACACTCTAGATCCAAACTGCTACAGACCTATATCCATCCTGCCCTGCCTTTCGAAAGTATTTGAAAGCCAAGTTGACAAACAGGTCACCGACCATTTCGAATACCACCGTACCTTCTCCGCTATGCAATCCGGTTTCCGAGCTGGTCACGGGTGCACTTCAGCCACGCTCAAGGTCCTAAACGATATTATAACGGCGATTGATAATAGACAGTACTGTGCAGCCGTCTTCATCGACCTGGCCAAGGCTTTCGACTCTGTCAACCACCGCATTCTTATTGGCAGACTAAATAGCCTTGGTTTCTCAAATGACTGCCTCGCCTGGTTCACCAACTACTTCTCAGATAGAGTTCAGTGTGTCAAATCGGAGGGCCTGTTGTCTGGACCTATGGCAGTCTCTATGGGGGTGCCACAGGGTTCAATTCTTGGGCCGACACTTTTCTCCGTGTATATCAATGATGTCGCTCTTGCTGCTGGTGACTCTCAGATCCACCTCTACGCAGACGACACCATTTTGTATACATCTGGCCCTTCATTGGACACTGTGTTAACAAACCTCCAAACGAGCTTCAATGCCATACAACAATCCTTCAGTAGCCTCCAACTGCTCTTAAAAACTAGTAAAACTAAATGCATGCTTTTCAATCGAACGCTGCTGGCACCCGCCCACCCGACTAGAATCACCACTCTCGACGGGTCTGACCTGGAGTATGTGGACAACTACAAATACCTAGGTGTCTGGTTAGACTGTAAACTCAACTTCCAGACTCACATAAAGAATCTCCAATCCAAAGTTAAATCTAGAATCGGCTTCCTATTTCGCAACAAAGCCTCCTTCACTCATGCTGCCAAACATGCCCCTCGTAAAACTGACTATCCTACCGATCCTTGACTTCGGCGATGTCATTTACAAAATAGCCTCCAACACTCTACTCAGCAAATTGGATGTAGTCTATCACAGTGCCATCCGTTTTGTCTCCAAAGCCCCATACACTACCCACCACTGTGACCTGTACGCTCTTGTTGGCTGGTCCTCACTACATGTTCGTCGTCAAACCCACTGGCTCCAGGCCATCTATAAATCACTGCTAGGCAAATCCCCGCCTTATCTTAGCTCATTGGTCACCATAGCAGCACCCACCCGTAGTCTGCGCTCCAGCAGGTATATCTCACTGGTCATTCCCAAAGCCAACACCTCCTTTGGCCGCCATTCCTTCCAGTTCTCTGCTGCCAATGACTGGAACGAATTGCAAAAATCTCTGAAGCTGGAGACTCTTATCTCCCTCAATAACTTTAAGCATCAGTTGTCAGAGCACCTTACCGATCACTGCACCTGTACACAGCCCATCTGAAATTAGCCCACCCAACTACCTCATCCCTATATTGTTATTTATTTTTGCTCTTTTGCACCCCAGTATCTCTATTTGCACATAATCTCTTGCACATCTAGCATTCCAGTGTTAATACTATTGTAATTATTCTGCACTATAGTCTATTTATTGCCTTACCTCCATAACTTGCTACATTTGCACACACTGTATATATATTTTCTGTTGTATTTTTGACTTTATGTTTTTTACCCCATATGTAACTCTGTGTTGTTTTTATTGCACTGCTTTGCTTTATCTTGGCCAGGTCGCAGTTGTAAATGAGAACCTGTTCTCAACTGGCTTACCTGGTTAAATAAAGGTGAAATAATTTTTTTTTTAAAAATTAGGGGATCAGAATGGAGCCAGGAAATGGCTCTGCTATTTTTACAGGACAGGGCTGTTATTTTTACAGGACAGGGCTGTTATTTCTACAGGACAGGGCTGTTATTTTTTACATGACAGGGCTGTTATTTTTTACAGGACAGGGCTGTTATTTCTACAGGACAGGCCTTGGTCCCGCCACTAATGTTTCCAGACACTGAATTAGAAGGGAGAGAAGTCAGATACCGCCATTATTATAAAACAAGGAAGTGGGCGGAGCGGTCAAGAGGTGAAAACTGGAGACAATGGTGAAGGAACCAAACGGGGAGGGATTAAGCTAAAATGGATGTAAAATGAGTAAGGATGAAACTGTATATAAACTGAGAGCTGAGAGGTGGAAAGTTAGATGCTCTGCAGACCACCTCGGCTATATTATTTGTGTAATAAAGTATATCTTAATTCTACAAAAACTCTGAAAGTACAATTTTGTTTTACTGATGACAAATACAATTTTCGACATCAAAGGCACTACTCAGCCCCCTCACACGTCCAGGCTTTCTGATGGCCTCATGGCCACCATCCCACTTCTGTAGCAAACGGCGGGGCAGGGAAGCAAACCCAGGTTGTTGGCGTGAAAGGCAAACACCCTACACATCATGCCATTGGTACTAAGAGGGTTAACCCACTTGGTGGGAATTGTAACGTGGCTCATATACTGAGGATCGTTGCACTATAGTTGAACAAATATGATACACTTACATATTTCATACGAAATGTGAAATGTAGAACTATGATATATTCATATGCTATATGTTTTAGAATTTGACTTACCCAATCCCAGTTAGCGCCTGTCCCAGGATTCACGTTGTTGGGGGAGGAGAGAACAGGACACTAAGCCACTCCATATGACTCGTTGTTGGGGGGAGGAGAGAACAGGACACTAAGCCACTCCATATGGCTCGTTGTTGGGGGGAGAGAACAGGACACTAAGCCACTCCATATGGCTCGTTGTTGGGGGGAGGAGAGAACAGGACACTAAGCCACTCTAGCTATGGCTCGTTGTTGGGGGGAGGAGAGAACAGGACACTAAGCCACTCCACATGGCATCTGGATGGACAATACAAGGTTTATTAGAATTATATTTAGTGGGGTATATTTGTAGGATTTCCAGGCTATTGTCATGGCTATTGTATTGTCAACATTATGATCTAACGGCTATATTCTCACCTTGATCTTCTGGGATGTTTCAATGACAAGGCCATCATGGAAAGAGTTGTTCAGCTGTATAGACACATCAACACAGTAATTCAGTATATCTGGTCCATCATGGAAAGAGTTGTTCAGCTGTAGAGACACATCAACACAGTAATTCAGTATATCTGGTCCTCCATTATGGAAAGAGTTGTTCAGCTGTAGAGACACATCAACACAGTAATTCAGTATGCCTGGTCCTCGCTGCCATAGTTATAGTAGGGATTTAGCATTTTACACAAAAGGGGAAAAACACAATGCCCATTTCAATGAGGATAAAAGTATCCTGTTTCAGATCGGTTCAGGAAGTGAACTCAAAACCCTCTGAACAATAAAAGTAATATTACCTTTGATCAAATGGCGTCGTTCTGCTGATAAAATGTGGAGATTGTCCATGGACCAGTCACTCTTCATAGAGACAGCTGGGTACTGGAGACTCTACTCTCTGGGTCTGGTTGGAGTCTCTGACAGCTGGGTACTGGAGACTCTACTCTCTGGGTCTGGTTGGAGTCTATGACAGCTGGGTACTGGAGACTCTACTCTCTGGGTCTGGTTGGAGTCTCTGACAGCTGGGTACTGGAGACTCTACTCTCTGGGTCTGGTTGGAGTCTCTGACAGCTGGGTACTGGAGACTCTACTCTCTGGGTCTGGTTGGAGTCTCTGACAGCTGGGTACTGGAGACTCTACTCTCTGGGTCTGGTTGGAGTCTCTGACAGCTGGGTACTGGAGACTCTACTCTCTGGGTCTGGTTGGAGTCTCTGACAGCTGGGTACTGGAGACTCTACTCTCTGGGTCTGGTTGGAGTCTCTGACAGCTGGGTACTGGAGACTCTACTCTCTGGGTCTGGTTGGAGTCTCTGACAGCTGGGTACTGGAGACTCTACTCTCTGGGTCTGGTTGGAGTCTATGACAGCTGGGTACTGGAGACTCTACTCTCTGGGTCTGGTTGGAGTCTCTGACAGCTGGGTACTGGAGACTCTACTCTCTGGGTCTGGTTGGAGTCTCTGACAGCTGGGTACAGGAGACTCTACTCTCTGGGTCTGGTTGGAGTCTATGACAGCTGGGTACTGGAGACTCTACTCTCTGGGTCTGGTTGGAGTCTCTGACAGCTGGGTACTGGAGACTCTACTCTCTGGGTCTGGTTGGAGTCTCTGACAGCTGGGTACTGGAGACTCTACTCTCTGGGTCTGGTTGGAGTCTCTGACAGCTGGGTATTTCCCCCATAATATTTTCAAATCAAATCAAATTTTATTTGCCACATGCGCTGAATACAACAGGTGTAGACATTACAGTGAAATGCTTACTTACAAGCCCTTAACCAACAATGCAGTTTTTTAAAGAAAAAAATAATATTTCATACAGTAATGATGATCAGTAGTATTAGAAATCACCCTGGATCATTATTAAACCCCATAGTATTTCATACAGTAATGATGATCAGTAGTATCAGAAATCACCCTGGATCATTATTAAACCCCATAGTATTTCAAACAGTAATGATGATCAGTAGTATGAGAAATCACCCTGGATCATTATTAAACCCCATAGTATTTTATACAGTAATGATGATCAGTAGTATCAGAAATCACCCTGGATCATTATTAAACCCCATAGTATTTCATACAGTAATGATGATCAGTAGTATCAGAAATCACCCTGGATCATTATTAAACCCCATAGTATTTCATACAGTAATGATGATCAGTAGTATCAGAAATCACCCTGGATCATTATTAAACCCCATAGTATTTTATACAGTAATGATGATCAGTAGTATGAGAAATCACCCTGGATCATTATTAAACCCCATAGTATTTTATACAGTAATGATGATCAGTAGTATCAGAAATCACCCTGGATCATTATTAAACCCCATAGTATTTCATACAGTAATGATGATCAGTAGTATCAGAAATCACCCTGGATCATTATTAAACCCCATAGTATTTTATACAGTAATGATGATCAGTAGTATCAGAAATCACCCTGGATCATTATTAAACCCCATAGTATTTCATACAGTAATGATGATCAGTAGTATGAGAAATCACCCTGGATCATTATTAAACCCCCATAGTATTTTATACAGTAATGTTGATCAGTAGTATGAGAAATCACCCTGGATCATTATTAAACCCCATAGTATTTCATACAGTAATGATGATCAGTAGTATCAGAAATCACCCTGGATCATTATTAAACCCCATAGTATTTCATACAGTAATGATGATCAGTAGTATCAGAAATCACCCTGGATCATTATTAAACCCCATAGTATTTCATACAGTAATGATGATCAGTAGTATCAGAAATCACCCTGGATCATTATTAAACCCCATAGTATTTCATACAGTAATGATGATCAGTAGTATCAGAAATCACCCTGGATCATTATTAAACCCCATAGTATTTCATACAGTAATGATGATCAGTAGTATCAGAAATCACCCTGGATCATTATTAAACCCCATAGTATTTCATACAGTAATGATGATCAGTAGTATCAGAAATCACCCTGGATCATTATTAAACCCCATAGTATTTCATACAGTAATGATGATCAGTAGTATCAGAAATCACCCTGGATCATTATTAAACCCCATAGTATTTTATACAGTAATGATGATCAGTAGTATCAGAAATCACCCTGGATCATTATTAAACCCCCATAGTATTTCATACAGTAATGATGATCAGTAGTATCAGAAATCACCCTGGATCATTATTAAACCCCATAGTATTTCATACAGTAATGATGATCAGTAGTATCAGAAATCACCCTGGATCATTATTAAACCCCATAGTATTTCATACAGTAATGATGATCAGTAGTATGAGAAATCACCCTGGATCATTATTAAACCCCATAGTATTTCATACAGTAATGATGATCAGTAGTATCAGAAATCACCCTGGATCATTATTAAACCCCATAGTATTTCATACAGTAATGATGATCAGTAGTATCAGAAATCACCCTGGATCATTATTAAACCCCATAGTATTTCATACAGTAATGATGATCAGTAGTATCAGAAATCACCCTGGATCATTATTAAACCCCATAGTATTTCATACAGTAATGATGATCAGTAGTATCAGAAATCACCCTGGATCATTCATCATGTCAGACATTTCCCTCTATTTCTCCCCACATGGAACTGCTGATGTAAAAGGGCTTCATAAATAAATGATTGATATAACGTTGAACTCCCAACCTCCCAACCAGACTACAGTCTGTTACATTCTCACATTCTCCACAGATCTTTGAGGAATTCCCCTTTTATAATCCATAATGTATGGCAGTAATCTTACTTTGGGTCAAAGGGCATTGGTCCACTGATAACATTGAGAGGATTGTACATGGACCAGTCATAGACAGACAGCTGGGTACTGGAGACTGCTCTCTGGGTCTGGGGGTTGGCAGTGCCCCCCTCCTCTCTCTCCTCAGAGACACTCATCTTAGGAGTGTGTTCCAACTTCCAGAATTACAGTGTGATAAAAAGACTCACACACCATTTAGGAGACACACACTTCCTTGATTAAACATATACTTACTAGAGTTTACAGGATATCCTGCTCTGTCCTCTCTCCAGTTTAGAGTTTATAGGATATCCTGCTCTGTCCTCTCTCCAGTTTAGAGTTTATAGGATATTCTGCTCTGTCCTCTCTCCCAGTTTAGAGTTTATAGGATATCCTGCTCTGTCCTCTCTCCAGTTTAGAGTTTATAGGATATTCTGCTCTGTCCTCTCTCCAGTTTAGAGTTTACAGGATATCCTGCTCTGTCCTCTCTCCAGTTTAGAGTTTATAGGATATCCTGCTCTGTCCTTTCTCCAGTTTAGAGTGTATAGGATATCCTGCTCTGTCCTCTCCAGTTTAGAGTTTATAGGATATCCTGCTCTGTTCTCTCTCCAGTTTAGAGTTTATAGGATATCCTGCTCTGTTCTCTCTCCAGTTTAGAGTTTATATGATATCCTGCTCTGTCCTCTCTCCAGTTTAGAGTTATAGGATATCCTGCTCTGTCCTCTCTCCAGTTTAGAGTTTATAGGATATTCTGCTCTGTCCTCTCTCCAGTTTAGAGTTTATAGGATATCCTGCTCTGTCCTCTCTCCAGTTTAGAGTTTATAGGATATTCTGCTCTGTCCTCTCTCCAGTTTAGAGTTTACAGGATATCCTGCTCTGTCCTCTCTCCAGTTTAGAGTTTATAGGATATCCTGCTCTGTCCTTTCTCCAGTTTAGAGTGTATAGGATATCCTGCTCTGTCCTCTCCAGTTTAGAGTTTATAGGATATCCTGCTCTGTTCTCTCTCCAGTTTAGAGTTTATAGGATATCCTGCTCTGTTCTCTCTCCAGTTTAGAGTTTATATGATATCCTGCTCTGTCCTCTCTCCAGTTTAGAGTTATAGGATATCCTGCTCTGTCCTCTCTCCAGTTTAGAGTTTATAGGATATCCTGCTCTGTCCTCTCTCCAGTTTAGAGTTTACAGGATATCCTGCTCTGTCCTCTCTCCAGTTTAGAGTTTATAGGATATCCTGCTCTGTCCTCTCTCCAGTTTAGAGTTATAGGATATCCTGCTCTGTCCTCTCTCCAGTTTAGAGTTTATAGAATATCCTGCTCTGTCCTCTCTCCAGTTTAGAGTTTATAGGATATCCTGCTCTGTCCTCTCTCCAGTTTAGAGTTATAGAATATCCTGCTCTGTCCTCTCTCCAGTTTAGAGTTCATAGAATATCCTGCTCTTTCATCTACAAATATGTAATGGCTGGACAAGAACAAATATACTTTTATATAGGTATGCTTTCTACACACCATGAGGATAAACCATTAACCATGAGGTGTAGCTAACAGTTTTCTTTACTGACAACTGGGGTTAGAGACAGACAGAGACTGAGAGAGACACAGACATCAAATACTCATGATCTTTGACCTTCCACCATTTCAGGCTTTTTTCACAGAAATTGCATGGTAACACTTTACATGGCAGATGATAGGCATTAAAATACATTCATAAAGCCCTTGACCATTTTAAATAATAGTATTTATATTTTCATCATTTAATATACACTCTTATCCAAAGATACTCAAGGGCACATCTACAGTTTTTTTACCTAGTCAGCTCAGGGTTTCGAACCAGCAACCTTTCGGTTACTGGTCCAACACCCTTATCCGCTAGGCTACCTGCCACCAGTGTATGATGGGCATTTTACAACAACTACAGCTGACATTATTGTGGTCATGTTAAATATTTAGTTTTTTATTGGGATCCCCAAATAGACGTTGCCAAGGCAATCATTTTTTATTTTTTTAATTTTGTAATTCAGGCTGCAAAGTAAGGATCCTACCAGGGATTATTCATGTACGATGTTAGTAGAATGTATACATTGGGATAGTAGTAAGGATCCTACCAGGGATTATTCATGTATGATGTTGGTAGAATGTATACATTTGGATAGTAGTAAGGATCCTACCAGGGATTATTTATGTATGATGTTGGTAGAATGTATACATTGGGATAGTAGTAAGGATCCTACCAGGGATTATTTATGTATGATGTTGGTAGAATGTATACATTGGGATAGTAGTAAGGATCCTACCAGGGATTATTTATGTATGATGTTGGTAGAATGTATACATTGGGATAGTAGTAAGGATCCTACCAGGGATTATTTATGTATGATGTTGGTAGAATGTATACATTGGGATAGTAGTAAGGATCCTACCAGGGATTATTTTGTATGATGTTGGTAGAATCTATAAATTGGGATAGTTAATAGTAAGGATCCTACCAGGGATTATTCATGTATGGTGGTAGAATGTATACATTGGGATAGTAGTAAGAGGCCGGTGGGTAAATGACTAAGATTCAAGCCTCCTGTCAATTAGGGAGAATTTTTTCTTTATTGTGTGTTTAGTTGTACCTTTACCTTCCTGTAGTTGGCCATTTGGAAGGATTCTGTATGGAGAAAGGTCTAAAATCACTCCCAAAGTGTTCTCCAACTGATAAAACATTTTAGATAAAGGCTCAGTGCCGTTATCCTCACAAGGGAGGTATTGAAAGGGAGTGTCAAATTTGACCCCTACCTTTTTGAGAATGTTTTTATTTTTTGTTAAACAAAATCTCTTTCTCTGAGCAATTTCTCTTAGCAATTGTATAAAATCATTTAATTTCCATTTTTTTTGGCATACAATATAGCTCAGTATTTGAATTATTTATTTTATACAGTCATTTTTACTCATCTTTATCAAGGGAGTCAATAATTTGGGACCCCATTTTATGGTTCAAAGTTAGAGATATGTTGAAACTGGATCCCTCATAATGATTCTACATTTTATAGTATGCCATGGCCATTACTGGCCAAAGGTTAAACTACTGTTATGTTAATGCTATACTATGGTGTTGTGCCACTAGACTTTGACCAGATATTATTGCATCCAAAGATCAACTGTACCTAGAACACAGATACAGAGCCACTTGTCATCAGGAAGGTGCTCTCTCAGCACAACGGAAAATATCTCAATGACTTGACATGTTCTGGTTGTGAATACAGGCTACAAGGTAAGAATCTTCCAAGGGATTATTGTAAAGTGTGTAGGGAAATTAAATATATGGTGTTATTATAGTATAGAGAATGACAGTAAAACACTCAGATCTAACAGTCCATTTCACCTGGGACAGGTACGTGACAGTTCAATCATACAAAATGGCGCTAACTGGGCGTAGGCAAGTCAAATTCAAAAACATATTGTTGTTCATATCTCCTTTTATAGGATTCGTATATCGTGGTTATTTTACAATTTGTAAAAATGTTAATGTATCATAGTTCTAAATCATCTTTCAGAATATCAGAACATTTGTTGTTTTCTAAATTACAATGAGCTCCTGCTTCCTGTGTAATTTGGTATGAAACCTGAACGTACTTTTCTTAACATTGATATTATGAATTAAATTCAATAATATCATAATTATAGCAGACCTGTTGAACAAAGCAACACACTAGAATGAGTGGAATTATTACAAGAGAAAGTGAGACATTATTATCATTTTTATTTTATTTTATTTTAGTTTTAGATCAGCTTTAATATTTCAGATAGATTGTAACTTCCATCAATCCCCCATTATTATTATTATTACTATTATTATTATTAGTTCCACTACATGGAGAAAAGGTTAACAATATCAGTCATGACATTTACATTTTAGTCATTTAGCAGACGCTCTTATCCAGAGCGACTTACATGAGCAATTAGGGTTAAGTGCCTTGCTTAAGGGCACATCGACAGATTTTTCACCTAGTCGGCTCGGGGATTAGAACCAGCGACCTTTCGGTTACTGGCACAACGCTCTTACCCACTAAGCTACCTGCTCACTAAACTACGTGTTGATGTGATTGCATTAAATCACCTGACTGTTTGGACGTGTCTGTTAGTAAATGTTTTATTTCTAAGAGATAATGAATCAAATAGAATAATTGACCTTCAATAATTAGTTGTCACTGTGTTACCCACAACCTAACTGTTGGATCTCTGTTTAGGGGTCAGTGCTCTAAAATGAGTCTCTCTGGGGAGAGAGAGGAGGGGGGCTCTGCCTCTAAAATGAGTCTCTCTGGGGAGAGAGAGGAGGGGGGCCCTGCCTCTAAAATGAGTCTCTCTGGGGAGAGAGAGGAGGGGGTCCCTGCCTCTAAAACAAGTCTCTCTGGGGGACATGACACCAAAGCTAAGAGGTGAGATGACAATGTTGTTTAAGAATTTATAAGGAGTTTATTTCTAAAACGTTATATCCACCATTTTTAGCACACACACACACACACACACACACACACACACACACACACACACACACACACACACACACACACACACACACACACACACACACACACACACACACACACACACACACACACACACACACACACACACACACACACACCCACATCTTTACCATCATACACACACACATCTCCAGACGTTTTGCATGACACAATCATTTATCCTACTCTTAGTTATTGTCTAATATGTTGTCATGCAGAACCTTATTGTTTTAACTAATTCTGATCGTTGTTCCAAGCGGAATCTTGACAATACTACCGTAAAATCAACACACTCTTCACTCCTGTTTAAACCAAAAAGGGTTCTATCGCTTGCTTAATATATGGAACCACTAAAAGTTCTATATAGAAACCTTTTATAGGGTTCTTTAATCAGAACTCTAGAGGTTCTTCTTCCCTGAACCAAAATGGCTCCATATAGAACCCTGCATGGTGTCATTTATGAATTATGGCTACTACTATTAAATAGGAATATTTTTAGCTAAGAATATAATTTATAGGAAAATAGGAATGGTTGAAAAATCCCAATATTCATTAAAAATTATCCTTAGAAATAGCAGTGCTGGGGGATTTGGAAAGCCATAGTCAGTCAATCAACAATAGAACAATACTCTTATGAAAAATATTGATCTTTAACTTACAGTCTGTGGATACTATGCGACTAGAAAGGTTAAAAATGCATGTAAGAAATCACAGTGCAGCTGAAAAAATATGGCAGGTGGAAATCAAAAGAGGATGTTCTACGGAGATAGGTGGGCGGGGCTGAGAGTAGCAGAGGGTGGGATTAAAAAAGATCATGATCTGTAATAGTCAATACTGTAAACACTATAGATGTCTGAGTACTATCTATCCAAAATGTAATGTGTATAATTAATTATTATTATTATATATATAAAAAAGGAATTACTGTGTATAAAAGTATTGTATGGGTGGTAGAATTTATCTTCGTTATATTCAAACACACTGGTGGCCAGGGAGGCATCTCTTTGTTCGAACGATGGCCCAACTCTGGCTGACTTCTTTACAATACAATACATTACAATACAGTACAACTTTGTCCATTAGTTCCAGCAAACAACAAAAATGTATTTTCTGCTCCGTTCATAACCCCCCAAACAGCAGACCTCACACATACAGTTGAGACCAGCACAGGTTCAAGCTGCAGTGCAGCGCCCCTGGATGGAGAGCATGTTGTGGGGTTAAGGACCTTGCTCAAGGGCCCAACGAAAGGTGATTGTTTTGAGGACGTGGACCCAGCAGCCCTCCAGGGGTCAGATCAATTCCGTCCGTTCTTTCCAGCGCCCGGCCCGGGATTCAAACTGGACACTTTTCGGCCACAGGTCCAACGCCTGCCACAGCTCCAACTCATTTGCCGCTGGGCGAAAACCTGAGTTAATATTCAGAAATAAGCATGAGTTAATCTGCCAAAATGAAGACAAAATGTTATGCAGACATCATTATTATGATAACATACATGCAGTTGTCATCAGCAGCAGCCACAAGAGAGAGCCTCTGATAGTTCTGGGTAACTGCCAGACTGAGCCAAACATAGATGGTGTGTTAAAAGACATGTAATGATTAACTAGGCTATTGAATCACCAACATTTATTATACATAATTATTATACAGAAATCATTGTCAAAAGCTGAAGAGAAACTGTTGGTCTATATTATTTATGGATTGATCATATAGAAATATAGAAACATTATTTTAACTACTCCAAAGCAATTACATGTGGCGCAGGAACCACTGACTCACTGCATTATTATATAGTATTATCAAGATACCTGCTGTTAATTCTTAACTGGTTAGGACAGCTCATGAGGTGTCCTAAATATCTGCCGACTAGGTGGGACTAGAGGCTTCATGCATAGCTTTAATTTATACCCATAAGTGTAAAATGTCTTTCTTCTCAGCACTTATACGACCAATGTTCTACTCTGAGACACTTTGTTATTAAAAAACTTTGAATGTTTGTTTTACATATAAAAATAAATAAATGAATATTACTAATGTAAGCCAGTATAAAGACTGGGTTATGTATGCACTCACTAACTGTAAGTCGCTCTGGATAAGAGCGTCTGCTAAGTGAATAATATGTAAATGTAATGTGTGGCTCTGCTCATGTCCGCGTTCTGGAACTGCCCGCGTCCCTGTACAGAACTGCCCGCGTCCACGTACGGTTTGGCGCCAAACATATTGTTCAGTTACGCGCTGAGTGGACTGAGGTGATGTTGGGGAATAACGACGGAGTTCGATACAGTGTTGAGACGCCGAAGTTGATTGTTCAATTAGCTTTTTTTGCGTAATGGTCAGTGACAGTATGAGTGTAGCCAGATCCTTTTCACTCGCTATCATTGTTTCATCTTGTGGTTCACCGGATTCGTCATCATCCTCGAGGGACAGACGAACGACCTGCTAGCTATCCAAGCTAGTCGGTACAGCTAGCTAAGCTAGCTACTCTACCAGCAGCATCCTAGTTATCCTAGCTACCACTACATCATCACCGGCTGCCTGCATTTCTTGTGGACCGATGGAGCTCCCTGGTTGTTTCTTCCACCTGTTAAATACCGTGAAGGGCTTCTCCCTCTGTCGTTGACGGATGCTGGCTTCCTACACTCCCTCTGTCCGGTTCTCCTCTCTTCACTAGATGGACGGTAACTTTAGTGTTTATTAACCCCTCTGTGTCCAAGGACTGAACTTTTGAATATTATTTTCGGGGCGCCTCAAGTTACATTTTTTACAATGTTTATTTCTGATAAAATTAGTTCATTGCATCCGCCATGGAGCCCAGTTTCATAATATTACCTTCTGTCCCTGGTTATGAAGTAATCGCGAAAAAACAAGCCTTATGTTTGTGCATTTTTCACCCTACCAGCTCCTATTATTGGGGGCGGCAGGGTGCTTAGTGGGTAAGAGCGTTGTGCCAGTAACCGAAAGGTCGCTGGTTCTAATCCCCGAGCCGACTAGGTGAAAAATCTGTCGATGTGCCCTTGAGCAAGGCACTTAACCCTACTTGCTCCTGTAAGTCGCTCTGGATAAGAGCGTCTGCTAAATGACTGTAAATGTAAATGTATTAGTTCTATTGAGCTCCGTGGCACCGACTCGCCTTGAGAACATTCTATTCCCAGCCCATTGTTCTGCGTCACAATGCCAGCTTCACTATTGTTATCAATGAGACCTGCCTGCGTTAACCCTGTAGGTTTGCCTCAGGTAACTTATTATTAACAAGGTTACGGCTACTTGGTGAGCGCGCACGCTGTTCACCACACCAGTGTACATGCAGGTCTCCTGAGTGGCGCAGTGGTCTAAGGCACTGCATCGCAGTGCTGACTGTGCCACTAGAGATCCTGGTTCGAATCCAGGCTCTGTCGCAGCCGGCCGCGACCGGGAGACTCATGGGCGGCACACAATTGGCCCAGGGTAGGGGAGGGAATGGCCGGCAGGGATGTAGCTCAGTTGATAGAGCATGGCGTTTGCAACGCCAGAGTTGTGGGTTCGATTCCCACGGGGGGCCAGTATAAAAATATATATATATGTATTCACTAACTGTAAGTCGCTCTGGATAAGAGCGTCTGCTAAATGACTAAAATGTAATGTAAATGTGGTCACCTATAGTGAGGTGAGACACGGTTAAGGAGGTGATGGCTGGCGGATAGCCATCAAACATTCAACATTTTCTGGTCATGGTTAGCCATATTTGTTGTTGTTTTTAAAGTGTACAATCTAAACAAAACGCATGTCCCTGTCCTCTTTTTTCAAGATGTGGCCGATTTTAAACAGCCAGAAGACATTTTTAAATTAAGAAATAACCATTTTTTTGACGACTTGTGGTTTCTAAATGGCTGCTGGGTAATTTGATATGCATCGAAATCTTCGTTCATAGGCATCAAATTGAGCGAATACTGCGCAAGTTCACTGAGTTGCCAACCAAATGGGTATAATGGGGTGATTGTTGTCTAATCGGGTGGTCTAGCTAATGTATTTGTAGATAAGACGCAGTTGCTACCTCAGATTATGAGCCTAAGCCAAGCAAGTGTCATGAAGTGTCAGGTCTCTTGCAGTGGTCTAAGGCCACTAGAGATCCTGGTTCGAATCCAGACTGTTGTAGCCGGCCGCGACCGGGAGACCCGTGACAAAAAAAAATGTAAATGTGATGAATGAGTTATGTAGTACCCACATTCGGCCACAAGGAGGAGCAAGAGTGCCATAAACCCATATTGTTTTTTGCCATATAAACCCTAAACCTAACAATCAATCAAATGTATTTATAAAGCTCTTTTTACACCAGCAGATGTCACAAAGTGCTATACAGAAACTCTAACCCTAGGTATAACCTATTTTAGCATTAACCGTAACCCTAATTCTAGGGTAGGGTAGCCTAGAACACTTTTATAAACTATTTTACTAATAATATTAACTTAGTAAATACAATTATAGTATTATTTTGTTACTCAAAACCTGTCTAAGCGTTTTGCTGTTGTTTTTTTTTTTATTAGTTATTTTATGATATTTATAATTGCAAGGCTGAACACTTAGACACATTTGTGTTATTTTTCTAATATGGTTTGAATTGGGTGACCTAGTAACCTCTGTGTGAAAGTCCAGCAATTGCCATGGGATAGGTGGGGCAGGTTTGAGACTGATCAAAGGAATTAACAAGAAAAATACACTTTATTTTTCAGCTGTCTCACAAAATGTCCGTACGTAAATTAATAACTTGTAATGCTAAATATTTCCAATAGATGGCAGCATAAGACCATGAAGCATCAGTTATAGGCTACAAGCAGCAATATGATTGACATAAAATAGCATGCAACCAAATACTATATGTCCCATGTCTAAAATGGTCACTCATTACTTTAGTTAGCTATATATTTCGTATTAGGCCTGTGATGCTTTTGGAAGAGCAATTACATATTGACTATAGCAGGTGTTGAACCCCTGGTAAATAATCACTAGTCAGATGCTTTAACCTCAACCCTAGTTTACATGCATTATAGAAAATAATCGTAATATCTGATATTGGGAGTAAATAACCTCGGAATAGAAAAGACAAGAGTGCGTCTTCATGCAACCCTCCCGGTAAGCAAATGTACCTCAACATGCCCCTGGCTTGTGCTAGAAGGCAGAGTGACGGCACAAGCTTTTAGGAGTAAATAACAAGAGTAATAATAAACATCACAGTAATCTGTTAAATGCTTTTTCAGTCGTTCCTCTTGCGTTAGCAGTGCTTCATATGCCTTCCCAGAAGACATTTTTTACATCAGCAGTTGTCACAAAGTGCTTATATAGAAACCCAGTCTAAAATCTCAAAGAGCAAGCAATGCAGATGTAGAAGCACGGTGGCTAGGAAAAACTCCCTAGAAAGGCAGGAACCTAGGAAGAAACCTAGAGCGGAACCAGGGGGTTTAAACCAGCATCACAGAGAGATGGATAAACCATGTGATTCTATGCTTAGGGGAGATCTTCTGTGTTTAAAGTCACGCATGAAAAAAAATGAAGTTTCTAACGATTCCCAACTTTCTACATCTAACGACGCTGTTCTACAGAGTTCTATAGAGTTCTACAGAGTTCTATAGAGTTCTACCGAGTTCTATAGAGTTCTACAGAGTTCTATAGAGTTCTACAGAGTTCTATAGAGTTCTACCGAGTTCTATAGAGTTCTACAGAGTTCTATAGAGTTCTACAGAGTTCTATAGAGTTCTACCGAGTTCTATAGAGTTCTACAGAGTTCTATAGAGTTCTACAGAGTTCTACAGAGTTCTACAGAGTTCTATAGAGTTCTACAGAGTTCTATAGAGTTCTACAGAGTTCTACAGAGTTCTATAGAGTTCTACAGAGTTCTACAGAGTTCTACAGAGTTCTACAGAGTTCTATAGAGTTCTACAGAGTTCTACAGAGTTCTACAGAGTTCTATAGAGTTCTACAGAGTTCTACAGAGTTCTATAGATATGAGCGTTTTCAAGTGCAACGTTAATAACAACGGTTTTTTGAACCAGCTCGGAGATTTAACAATGTTCCTACGAATGTTCTATCAATAAACTTAGCCTTAAGATGCTTTTGTATAAGAACATCTGCTAAATGACTAAAATGTAATGTTTCACGTACAGATCTCATATTACTGTATTGAATTTTGTACATTTGTACAGATTTTTGTTAAAAATGTAGTTATTTGTTACATTTGACTGTGTAAAACCTAGCAGTACTACTTATTTCTCTGAGAGTGAGGCAGATATATATATTAATACTGTGTAAACCCTAGCATTACTACTTATTTCTCTGAGAGTGAGGCAGATATATATTATTACTGCGTAAAACCTAGTAGTAGTACTTATTTCTCTGATAGTGAGGCAGATATATAGCATTTTGCAAAAAACATGATTATCTGGGTTGGCGCCCCCCTTGGTTTGTGCTGTGGTGGAGACCTCTGTGGGCTATACTCGGCCTTGTCTCAGGATTGTAAGTTGGTGGTTGGGGATATCCCTCTAGTGGTGCGGGGGCTGTGCTTTGGCGGAGTGGGTGGGGTTATATCCTTCCTGTTTGGCCCTGTCCGGGGTTTCTTCGGATGGGGGCCACAGTGTCTCCCGGACCGCTCCTGTCTCAGCCTCCAGTATTTATGCTGCAGTAGTTTATGTGTCGGGGGCTGGGGTTAGTTGGTTATACCTGGAGTACTTCTCCTGTCTTATCCAGTGTCCTGTGTGAATTTAAGTATGCTCTCTCTAATTCTCTCGTTCTCTCTTTCTCTCTGAGAACCTGAGCCCCAGGACCATACGTCAGGACTACCGGGCATGATGACACCTTGCTGTCCCCAGTCCGCCTGGCCTTGCTGCTATTCCAGTTTCAACTGTTCTGCCTGCGGCTACGAAACCCCTACCTGTCCCAGACCTGCTGTTTTCAACTCTAAATGATCGGCTATGAAAAGCCAACTGAGAGACCTGAGCCCTAGGACCATACGTCGGGACTACCGGCCGTGGTGACTCCTTGCTGTCCCCAGTCCGCCTGGCCTTGCTGCTATTCCAGTTTAAACTGTTCTGCCTGCGGTTATGGAACCCCTACCTGTCCCAGACCTGCTGTTTTAAACTCTAATGATCGGCTATGAAAAGCCAACTGAGATTTATTCCTGATTATTATTTGACCATGCTTGTCACTTATGAACATTTTTGAACATCTTGGCATGGTTCTGTTATAATCTCCACCCGGCACAGCCAGAAGAGGACTGGCCACCCCTCATAGCCTGGTTCCTCTCTAGGTTTCTTCCTAGGTTTTGCCTTTCTAGGGAGTTTTCCTAGCCACCGTGCTTCTACACCTGCATTACTAGCTGTTTGGGGTTTTAGGCTGGGTTTCTGTACAGCACTTCGAGATATTAGCTGATGTAAGAAGGGCTATATAAAATAAAATTGATTGAAAAATTGATTGATTATTTGTCTGTCTGAAATGAAACCATCAAGTGATAGATTTTAAACAAATACATGTCTGTCGTTGAACAATCCCATGCCATGATTAGATAGTGAAAAAACACACCAATCTCTTTCATAATTTCTTTAAACAATAAAATATAATTTACCAACATTTCTGAAAATTGATATATAGCGTTTTGGAATGAAACTCTTCTTATGTTTCCCCATCTGAGCTCAGAGTATATGAGAGATGTAATGTTTGTCTCTGTTGTGTTGAAGTCCAATCAAGCAGGAGAGACCAGCCTCCCCTGTCCCCAGCTGTGTGTCCATGAAGAGTGACCGGTCTATGGATCAACCTCTAAACTTCAGAGAGGGAGACTTTTCTACTGAACAAAGGTAAGAAGAACTCATGGGTCATGGTCAGTGAGTTAAACAACACTGTCTCTAGTCATTTCTCCTCTCCCATTTTCCCATTTATTTTTGTTGTTTTCATAATCCATAGGCTAATCCTTTTTTTCATTTTCATAGTCCTGAAACAATATTAAACTAACACAACATTCCCTTTGAGTGTGTGTGTGTGTGTGTGTGTGTGTGTGTGTGTGTGTGTGTGTGTGTGTGTGTCTGTCTGTCTGTCTGTCTGTCTGTCTGTCTGTCTGTCTGTCTGTCTGTCTGTCTGTCTGTCTGTCTGTCTGTCTGTCTGTCTGTCTGTCTGTCTGTCTGTGTGTGTGTGTGTGTGTGTGTGTGTGTGTGTGTGTGTGTGTGTGTGTGCACTCCTGGATGAGGAGAAGTAATCTCTATCCTGATTGCCTAGTCACTTTTACCGTTACCTACATGTACATATTACCTCAACTACCTGGTACCCCTGCACATTGACTCAGTACTGGTACTCCTTGTATATAGTCTAGTTATTACCTCAACTACCTGGTACCCCTGCACATTGACTCAGTACTGGTACTCCATATAGGCTCATTACTACCTCAACTACCTGGTACCCTGCACTCCTTCGATATAAGGTGTTTTTTGACTAACATGAAAATTTGTCAGTTTGTTAAACTACTTAAGACATAACATTTTCCAAATTAACAACTAAGGAAGTGATTTTTACCTCTCATTGACTTCTCAAACCCCAAACCCTGGTCTGGTCTGCTTCAAATATATTCCCAGAATACATTTTTTACATCAGCAGTTGTCACAAAGTGCTTATATAGAAACCCAGTCTAACACCCCAAAGAGCAAGCAATGCAGATGTAGAAGCACGGTGGCTAGGAAAAACTCCATAGAAAGGCAGGGACCTAGGAAGAAACCTAGAGAGGAACCAGGCTCTGAGGGGTGGCCAGTCCTCTTCTGGCTGTGCTGGGGGGAGATTATAAGAGTACATGGCCATTAAGGCCAAATCGTTCTTCAAGATTTTTAAATGTTCATGACCAGCAGCGTCAAATAATAATCACTGTGGTTATAGAGGGTGCAACACGTCAGCACCTCAGGAGTAAATGTCATTTGGCTGTTCAAAGCCAAGCATTCAGAGGTCAAGACAGCAGGTGTTGTAGAGAGAGAAGGAGAGGGAGAGAGAGAGAGAGAGAGAGAGGGGGTCGAAACAGCAGGTTCGGGACAAGGTCGCACGTCCGGTGAACAGGTCAGAGTTCCATATCCGCAGGCAGACCAGTAGAAACTGGATCAGCAGCATGACAAGGTATCACGTCCGGTGGAGCATGTATCGATACTGATAGGATCGAAAGAAGGGGAGCGCTGCTCTCTGATCAGTTTTCTCCATTAAAATCTTTCCTTAACATTATAATTATTTCACAATACTGACCACGGATCAGCTTCTAGAAAGATATTACTACCTACGGCTGCAAATATTGAGGTAGTTTATTCTAATGCTTACACAATAAAAATGCACTAAATCACAGATTCGGCACATCATTGGGCACATGTTAGGCTACACATCATGAAATATATTGAGACAAATTACAGACAGTAGCCTACAAGTAGCAAAATAAAACTAAATATATTGAACATTGAATATATTCCAATATGATTGAAATAGGTCTATAGCCTACTGTTTATATTTTAATGCAGTCATCTCGGTTTTCATTTTAAGCACATTTTATACGTCCCTTGTTTGAATCAATTGCAAAGACATTGGCAACTTTGTATTTGAACCAAACTTTGTTCTGAATTTATCGGTGGTCACAGAGAGACGGATAAACCATGTGATTCTATGTTTAGCGGAGATCTTCTGTGTATAAAGTGACGCGGGAGGGCAAAAAAGCATCTAACGACACACTTGGCTGTTCTACAAGTGGTCTGAGGCAGGTGTTAGAATATGAGCGTTTTCAAGTGCAACGTTAATAACGATGGTTTTGGGAAACAGCTCAGAGATTTAACAATGCTCCTACGAAGGTTCTCACGATTAACTTAGCCTTAAAATGCTTTTGGGATACCAGGCCCTGGACAAAAACATCTGCTAAATTCAAAGATAAATGTTTTACATACAGATCTCATATTACTGGATACATTTTTTTAAACCATTTTTTTATATTGATGTTACAAATGTATCATGTGTACAGTTCTTTATAAAAAATGTAGTTATTTGTTACATTTGACTGTGTAAAACCTAGCAGTACTACTTATATCTCTGAGAGTGCGGCAGATGTACATTCAATAATTAGTTTTCACTGTGTTAACCACAACCAACATGCTGTATCTCTGTTTAGGGGTTAGTGGTCTAAAATGAGTCTGTCTGGGGAGAGAGAGGACCAATTTTCTACTCTGAGACGCTTTTTGGATACGTGCCCAGATCTCAAAATCTTGTTTTAAAAAACGAATAATTTTTGTTTGACATAATAAAAAAAGAATATTACTAATGTACCCGACTTTAAAGACTTGGTTTAGTTTATTGTGTGGCAGTGCTCATGTCCGCGTTCTGGAACTGTCCGCGTCCCCGTACGGTTTGGCGCCAAGCATATTGTCCAGTTACGCGCAGAGTGGTCTGAGGTGATGTTGGGGAACAACGACAGAGTTCGTTACAGTGTTGAGACGCCGAAGTTTATTGTTCAATTTGCTTTTTGCGTAATGGTCAGTGACAGTATGAGTGTAGCCAGATCCTTTTCACTCGCTAGTCTTGTTTAATTGTGTGGTTCACCGGATTCGTCATCATCCTCGAGGGACAGATGAACGACCTGCTAGCTAGCCAAGCTAGTCGGTACAGCTAGCTAAGCTAGCTACTCTACCAGAAGCATCCTAGTTATCCTAGCTACCACTACATCATCACCGGCTGCCTGCATTTCTTGTGGACCGATGGAGCTCCCTGGTTGTTTCTTCCACCTGTTAAATACCGTGGATGGCTTCTCCCTCTCTCTTGATGGATGCTGGCCTACGCTCCCTCTGTCCGGTTCTCCCCTCTTCACTAGATGGACGGTAACTTTAGTTTTTAACCCCTCTGTGTCCAAGGACTTAACTTTTGAATATTATTTTCGGGGCGCCTCAAGTAAAATTTTTTACAACGTTTATTTCTGATAAAATTAGTTCATTGCATCCGCCATGGAGCCCAGTTACATAATATTACCTTCTGTCCCTGGTTATGAAGTAATCGCGAAAAAACAGGCCTTATGTTTGGGCATTTTTCACCCTGCCAGCTCCTATTAGTTCTATTGAGCTCCATGACACCGACTCGCCTTCAGAACGTTCTATTCCCAGCCCATTTTTCTGCGTCACAATGCCAGCTTCACTGTTGTTATCAATGAGACCTGCCTGCATTAACCCTGTAGGTTTACCTCAGGTAACTGATCATTAACAAGGTTACATCTACTTGGTGAGCGTGCACACTGTTCACCCGAGTACATGTTGTGGTCATCAATAGTGAGGTGAGACACAGTTTAAGAACGATGGCTGGCGGATAGCCATTAAACATTAAACATTTTCTTGTCATGGTTAACCATATTTGTTTTAAGAAAAAAGTGTACAATCTAAATAAAACGCATGACCCTGTCCTCTTTTTCAAGATGTGGGCGATTTAAACAGCCAGAATATTTTTTTTAATTAAGAAATAACCTTTTCTTTGAGGACTTGTTGTTTCGAAATGGCTGCTGAGTAATTTGATATGCATCGAAATCTTCGTTCGTAGGCATCAAATTGAGCGAATACTGCGCAGGTTCACTGAGTTGCAAACCAAATGGATATAATGGGGTGATTGTTGTCTAATCGGGTGGTCTAGCTAATGGATTTGTAGATCTGACGCAGTTGCTACCTCAGATTATGAGCCTAGCAAGTGCCATTAATGAATTATATAGTAACCACATTCGGCCACAAGGAGGAGCAAGAGTGCCATAAACCCATACTGTTTTTTGCCATATAAACCATAAACCTAACAATCAATAAAATGTATTTATAAACAGGGGTGCACATACCTTTTTCAGTGAGTTACTCAGGGTCAACAGCAGGCTTAGGGTCAAATGTCTCTGTGGTCTGCTTTGACAGGTGAATGTGCATCAGGGCTGAGAGACGAGCATGTGACAGACGAGATCTGTACTTGTTTTTATTATGTTGAGATGTGAGAATCCCCTCTCACAAGCTGCACTGCTTAAAGGCAGTGTAAGAGACAGCTTAACTACCTTGTTGATGTTGGAGTAAGCATCTGGTTTACTTGTATTTACTATTTGGACCAAGTCATACACAGAAGAGGCTCCCAGGTGTTTTCCTGCCTGCTTTAAGCGCATCCATTCTGTCACAGTGGTATCTTTGTCAAGTTGCAAGGTGGCCTCATATTTCTTGAGAATGTTGCAAACTGTTGTGTTTCCAAAACTGTGTAGGTCTTGCATTTCCTGAGGCCATGTTGAAGGATCAAATACTAAGAAATGATCACATGACTTGAGGGAGTCATATCTGATTTCAAACTCTTCAATTAACCCCCTGAACAAGTGTGTCTTGTCTCTGTCAGCATCAGCATTGGAAACAGTGTGTGCCCTGTGGCTTTCACCATCAAGCAGAAGTGTGAACTGTCCAATGGCCACCATGAGTTCATCCTTACATTCTCCAATGGTCAGCTTTTCCTTCTGAAACCTAATGGATGTGGTCTTCAAAATGTTGCAAATGTCAAGCATGTTTGACAGAAAGCACTGAAAACGCTCTGTGCAGAAATGCTGCAAGTCACTGTTATCGCTCGTAACCAGTTGCATTTTAATGGCTGGCAATAGTCTTGATATTTTTAAGTGTTTCATGCCTCCATGCAGACCATCTGATATTATGAAACTAACCCAGTTTCACAAAGGAGATCCCATTTTCTTCACATAGCTTATTCAGTGCAGCAGTTTTTTTTGCTCCACCTTTTTGTAAATAGAACTGCAGCAGCTTGACCACAGAGCGATTTAAATGTCTCACAGTAAGGAACGTTGCGATCAGCTGATTTCGCGCAATTCTCCAGTGTGTGTGCGGTGCACAGAATGTGCACAAGGGAGTCTCCAACCGCAGCATGTTGCCGGAGTTTTGGCACAACGCCGTTGTAGATACCTACGTTAACAGCAGCCCCGTCTGTGCACACAGCGACCAACTTTGTTGTCCAGTCATCCAAGCCTGTGTCCTGGAAAAGTCTCACAAGTCCGTCTGTTATGGCCTGTGCGGTTCGGTCAGCACCCAATTCAATCAGTCCAATAAAGTCCGAAGTAAACTCTCCGTTGCTGGACACAGACACTATGTAAACGATTTCCTGCTCAGTTTTTGTGATGTCCTCAGATCCATCAAAAAGCAGCAACTTGGCTCGTAACTCCCCGCTGATGGTGTGAGCGATGCTCTGCATTATCCGTGTGCCCCCTTCACGTGAATGATATGCACCTCCGACATTTACTCCTAGCCGCTTCAGTAAAGGAACATCCTCAGAATAGGAAGACATGGCACGTGCGTGTTTAGCTTTATGGAAGGCGAGGATATAAATATTAAACAGAGCTTGCCGCTGTTCTTCATTCAGCTTGTCTCGCCATCTGGCAAGTGGGCGACTGGACATTTCTTCTCGGCTAGCATAGCAATGGCTTGCGCCATATTCGTGTGCTCCTTGCTCTTTTCATGTTTGTCAAATAAAGGATGGTTGAAATTCTTTGAGCCTTTATAAAATGCACCCGTTTTGTCTGCTAGATGTGGATTTGAGCGGCAAATCTTGAACCACATTTCAGTGCGCTCATCGTTAGCTTCAAGTCACTGCACATCTTGGAGCCACTTTTCCGGAAAAAGTATTTTCTTCGGCTCTTGCTCCAGTTGGCGTTTCTTTGTAGGTGGCGAAACGCCAAAGAAGCTGCTTAATGTCTGTTGCTTTTTGGACATCCCTGAAAGTAGTTGACAAGCAACATGTCATGTGTAAGGATAGATGAGAAGATCGGTCAAGTACGCAAAGGCGCGTAGTAACACAAGTGGCATTACGCATTCCTGAATTTTGTCGCGCTTGCGTACCTGCGTACCAGTTATGTGCACCCCTGTTTATAAAGCCCTTTTTACACCAGCAGATGTCACAAAGTGCTATACAGAAACTCTTACCCTACTATAACCTATTTTAGCCGTAACCCTAACCCCTAAATTTAGGGTAGGGTAGCCTAGAACACTTTTAGAACCTATTTTAGTAATAATATTATCTTAGTAAATACAATTATAGTATTAAATAGCATTTTGATTATTTTGTTGTTATTTTATTATATGTATAATTGCAAGACAGAACACTTGATAAATAAGACACATTTGTTTTATTTTTCAAATGTGGTTTGAATTGGGTGACCTAGTAACCTCTGTGTGAAAGTCCAGCAATTGGCGTGGGGCAGGTTTGAGACTGATCTAATACACTTTATTTCTCAGCTGCCTCACCAATGTATGTATGTGAATTAATAACTTTTAATTGCTAAATATTTCCAATAGATGGCAGCATAAGACAACGAAGCATCAGTTATAGGCTAAAAGCAGCAATATGATTGACATAAAATATTATGCAACCAAATACTATATGTCCCATGATTTTCTAAAATGGTCACTCATTACTTTAGTTAGCTATATATCTCGTATTAGGCCTGTGATGCTTTTGGAAGAGCAACAAAATAGTGACTATAGCAGGTGTTGAACCCCAGGTAAATAATCACTAGTCAGATGCACTAACCTCAACCCTAGTTTACATGCATTATAGAAAATAATCTTAATATCTGATATTGGGAGTAAATAACCTCGAATAGAAAAAGACAAGAGTGCATCTTCCAGCCCACCAATAAATTACATCAAATCAAATCAAATGTTATTTGTCACATACACGTGTTTAGCAGATGTTATAGCGGGTGTAGCGAAATGCTTCTGCTTCTAGCTCCGACAGTGCAGTAATATCTAACAAGTAATATCTAACAATTTCACAACATATACCTAATACACACAAATCTAAGTAAGGAATGGAATTTAAGAATATATATATATATGGACAAGCAATGACAGAGCGTCATGGACTAAGATACAGTAGTATATTATAGAATACAGTATATACATATGAGATGAGTAGTGCAAGATATGTAAACATTATTAAAGTGACTAGTGTTCCATTTCTTAAAGTGGCCAGTGATTTCAATAGGCAGCAGCAGCCTCTAATGTGCTAGTGATGGCTATTTAACAGTCTGATGGCCTTGAGATAGAAGCTGTTTTTCAGTCTCTCGGTCCCTGCTTTGATGCACCTGTACTGACCTCGCTATTGGATGATAGCGGGGTGAACAGGCAGTGGCTCGGGTGGTTGATGAATCTGACAATGAATGTACTAGGAAAATACGTTTTTCTCGACCAGAGGTGACTAAATTAATGTTCAGGCTTATTGCGTTAGCAGTGTGGAAAGGGACAGTAAAAAGCGTGTGCAGGAGTTTTCCTGTGAGAGGGAGTGGTGGTGTATCCAGGGAGAAAACTAAACGAACCTTCTGAAATGTCATTCATGGTCTTATGCTGCCATCTATTGGAATTATTTAGTAACTGCAGTAGTACTGACTAAAGTATATCCTAACTAAAGTAGTAATTACTCAGAATTGCAAAATATGACATTTTCTAGTTCATTTTACCACTTACAACAATTTTCTCAAAATTGACGTTACAAGTTTACCATCTTTCAAGCAGAATTACTTTCCCATTGTTCCTCAACTGTAGTGTATGATATACCTTTTCCTAGCTGAGTCTCTACTTTTATCCAATGTAAAAAACACAATTTCAAATTTTGCTACATAAGTTTGAGCCGGTCGGTCACATTTGACTGTTTAAAACCTAGCAGTACTACTTATTTCTCTGAGAGTGAGGCAGATATGTAGCATTTTGCAAAAAAAACATGATTATTTGTCTATCTGAAATGAAACCATCAAGTGATAGATTTTAAACAAATACATGGCTGTCGTTGAACAATCCCATACCATGATTAGATAGTGAAAAAACACACCAATCTCTTTCATAATTTCTTGAAACAATAAAAGCTAATTGACGAACATTTCTGAAAATGGATTTATAGCGTTTTTGAATGAAACTCTGTTTATGTTTCCATATCTGAGCTCAGAGTAGATGAGAGATGTAATGTTTGTCTCTGTTGTGTTGAAGCCCAATCAAGCAGGAGAGACCAGCCTCCCCTGTACCCAGCTGTGTGTCCATGAAGAGTGACTGGTCAATGGATCCACTTATAAACTTCAGAGAGGGAGACTTTTCAACTGAACAAAGGTAAGAAGAACTCATGGGTCATGGTCAGTGAGTTAAACAACACTGTCTCTAGTCATTTCTCCTCTCCCATTTTCCCATTTATTTTTGTTGTTTTCATAATCCATAGGCTAATCCTTTTTTCATTTTCATAGTCCTGAAACAATATTAAACTAACACAACATTCCCTTTGAGTGTGTGTGTGTGTGTGTGTGTGTGTGTGTGTGTGTGTGTGTGTGTCTGTCTGTCTGTCTGTCTGTCTGTCTGTCTGTCTGTCTGTCTGTCTGTCTGTCTGTCTGTCTGTCTGTCTGTCTGTCTGTCTGTCTGTCTGTCTGTCATCAAACAGACCTGGCCTCCATATTCAGTGTATGTGGTCCTGTTATGTACATTTGTTTTTGTTTACCTCAAGTAAAGTTGATCTGTCAATCATTCATTCATGTGTTAATGAGAAAGCATTTACTATCTTGCTTAACTTATTTACTTGATTTATTTCAGTTGCTTGAAGAGAATATTATGACATTTGTGAAGAACGAGCTGAAGAGGTTCAAGAGGATTCTTAGTCCGAACTCCCAGAAGGCTTTGAGAGTCAGAAGCAGGATAAGGAAGTGGTGGATGCTGAAGATGAGAAGCAGGAGAGCAGTGCCAGAGAGGGTGCTCTGAAGATCACACTGCACGTCCTGAGGAAAATGAACCAGAAGGAGCTTGCTGACACACTGGAGAAAAGTAAGAGCTGTCTGCCTCATGTTGAATGCTGTTTTAGAACATTTAAAAGCTGTAGCTAAAGTACAGCTAAAGTAGCTGTGTAACTAAATGATATTGTAGCAGCCTTAACACAACACCTAGTGACCTCATCAAGTAGCAGCAGGGATGTGTTTGTGTTGATTAATTGAGAGAGAGAGAGAGAGAGAGAGAGAGAGAGAGAGAGAGAGAGAGAGAGAGAGAGAGAGAGAGAGAGAGAGAGATACCCAATAATAATATAATCAGTCACACTAGTCTGTAATGCATTATGAAAACATTTACACATTTATACAGTCAGTTAAGCGAAGAAATGATTATAATTTAAAATTGTATAACAGTCCTAGAATACTGTAGGCATTAAAACAGACGTAATATTAATATCCTCTGTGTTATTTCTTAATTCAGATGAGCTTGCTGTGATTTGCCAACGTGAACTCAAATCTAATCTAAAGAAGAAGTTTCAATGTGTATTTGAGGGGATCGCTAAACAAGGAAACCCAACACTTCTCAATAAGATCTACACAGAGCTCACATCACAGAGGGTGGAAAAGGAGAGGTCAATAATGAACATGAGCTGAGACAGATTGAGACAACAACCAGGAAACAAGCAAGACCAGAGACTGCAATCAAATGTAACGACATCTTCAAACCCTTAACTGGACAAGACAAACTTATCAGAACTGTGCTGACAAAGGGAGTCGCTGGCATTGGAAAAACAGTCTCTGTGCAGAAGTTCATTCTGGACTGGGCTGAAGGAAAAGCAAATCAGGATGTCCAATTTGTATTTTCATTCCCTTTTCGGGAGCTGAATTTGATGAAAAAGGGAAAAACACACATTCATTGAACTTCTCAATCACTTCTCAATGGAAACCAAAGAATCAAGAATCTCCAACTACGACAAGTACAAAGTTCTGTTCATCTTTGATGGTCTGGATGAGTGCCGACTGCCCCTAGACTTCCAGAAGAACAAGATTTGTTTTGACGTCACAGACTCAACCTCAGTGGATGTTCTGCTGACAAATCTCATCAATGGAAATCTGCTTCCCTCTGCTCTCCTCTGGATAACTACCCGACCTGCAGCAGCCAATAAGATCCCTTCAGTGTGTGTTGACCAGGTGACAGAGGTACGAGGGTTCGATGACCCACAGAAGGAGGAGTACTTCAGGAAGAGATTCAGTGATGAGGACCTGGCCAGCAGAATCATCTCACACATAAAGACATCAAGGAGCCTCCACATTATGTGCCACATTCCAGTCTTCTGTTGGGTTTCTGCAACAGTCCTTGAACACATGTTGAGTACAGACAAGAGAGAAGAGATGCCCAAGACTCTGACTGAGATGTACTCACACCTTGTGGAGTTTCATACCGAACAGAAGAATGAAAAGTATCTTGGGAAAGAAGAGACAGGTCCACACTGGAATAAAGAGAGCATTCTGTCACTGGGAAAACTGGCTTTTCAACAGCTTGTGAATGGCAATCTGATTTTCTATGAAGAAGAGCTGAAAGAGGCTGGCATTGATGTCAATGAAGCCTCGGTGTACTCAGGATTGTGCACACAGATCTTTAAAGAGGAATGTGTGCTGTACCAGGACAAGGTGTACTGCTTCGTGCATCTGAGCATTCAGGAGTTTCTGGCTGCTGTATATGTGTTCCTCTCATTCATCAACAACAATGAGAATCTAATGGACAATCTGCAAACAAATTCCAGTAACTTTTCTTCGCTGTTCAGACGCAAGCCTGAAGTTACTTTCTACAAGAGTGCTGTGGATAAAGCCTTACAAAGTGAGACAGGAAACCTGGACCTGTTCCTCCGCTTCCTTCTGGGCCTCTCACTGGAGTCCAATCAGAAGCACTTACGAGGTCTACTGACAAAGACAAGAAGCAGCTCACAGAGCCATGAAGAAACAGTCAAGTACATCAAGGAGAAGATCAGGAGAATCCCCTCTCCAGAGAGGTGCATCAATCTGTTCCACTGTCTGAATGAACTGAATGACCATTCTCTAGTGGAGGAGATCCAAAGCTACCTGAGATCAGGAAGTCTCTCAAAAGCCAAACTGTCACCTGCACAGTGGTCAGCTCTGGTCTTTGTGTTGCTGACTTCTGAAAAGGAGCTGGATGTGTTTGACCTGAAGAAATACTCCAGATCAGAGGAAGGTCTTCTGAAGCTGCTGCCAGTGGTCAAAGCCTCCAGAGCTGCTCTGTGAGTACATAAAATGACATTTAAGTACTAATCATCAGGAAGAAATATTCAGTTTAGAGAAAAATATGTATAATCGAAAAACATATTGAATCAATGCATTGATGTTCACATTAGTATAACAATATGACCATACAATTCTAGGAGACGGAAGATGAATCTATATGTTGTTTAAGAGAAAAAACCAAATGCATCTGCCATTGTCCTTCTACACTACTGGTGTTAAATTAACAGTGTGTTTGTGAAATCATGATGATCTCTTTGTCAGGCTGTCAGGCTGTGGAGTCCCAGAGGAAGGCTGTGCTTCTCTGATCTCAGCTCTGAAGTCAAACCCTTCACACCTGAGAGAGCTGGATCTGAGTAACAATGACCTGAAGGATTCAGGAGTGAAGCTGCTCTCTGCTCTCCTGGGGGAATCCCCACTGTAAACTGGAGACTCTGAGGTCAGTATTCATGTAGTTGGTCAACAAGTGATAACTGTTCACCAGATCCACATGTGTTTACCAGGCACACATAGTCCACACCATATGTGTTTGGACAGTGAAGCTTACAGTTTTACATTTGGTGCTATGCTCCAGCATTTTGGATTTGGGATAAAATGTTTCATATTAGGCAACAGTATATAATGTCACCTTTTATTTGAGGTTTTTCATACATATCTGTGTTACTGTTTAGAAATGAAAGCACTTCATGTATCTAGTTCTCCCATTTGAAAAAGGCTTAATAATTTGGACAAATTCACTTATATTGTATTAAAGTAGTCATAAGTTTAGTATTTGGTCCCATATTCCTTACCCACAGTGATTACATCAAGCTTGTGATTCTATAAACATGTTGAATGCATTTGCAGTTTGTTTTTGGTTCACACACACTGGACACACTCACACACTGGACACACACTGGACACACACACACTGGACACACACACACACACTTGACACACACTGGACACACACGCACACAGACTGGACACTCACACAACCTGGACACACACACACACACACTGGACACACACATACACATTGGACACAATCACACACACACGCTGGACACACAAACACACACACTAGGATTAATTTAGTCATAAGTTTAGTATTTGGTACCATATTCCTTGCCTGTAGTGATTACATCAAGCTTGTGATTCTGCAAACTGGTTGAATGCATTTGCAGTTTGTCTTGGTTGTGTTTTGGATGATGTTTTTCCCAATAGAAACTGAATGGTGAATAATGTCCTGTCATTTTGGAGTCACTTCACTTGTATTGTCAGTAAGAATAGAAGATGTTTCTGAACACTTCTACATTCATGTGGACGCTACCATGATTATGAATAATCATGAATGAATCGTGAATGATGATGAATGAGAAAGTTACAGAGGAACAAGTATCATACCCCTCTGTTATTGGTAATGGTGAGAGGTTAGCATGTTTTGTTGTGGCCTCTGTAACATTCTCACTCATTATTACTCATGATTCATTCATGATCTTTCTCAATCATGGCAGTCACAGGCTTGATGTAGGCATTCCATTCAACGAATATGGGACCAAATACTAAACTTTTGACTACTTTAATACACTATAAGTGAATTGGTCAGAATACTTTCGACTTCTTCAAATAGGGGGACTAGAT